>NC_089223.1:82634000-82937031 GCF_963924675.1 Phocoena phocoena | reverse complement strand
AGTGACAGTTTTACTTCTTTTTTTACATTTGGTTTCCTTTTATTTCTTTTTCTTCTCTGATTCCTGTGGCTAAAACTTCCATAACTATGTTGAACAATAGTGGTGAGAGTGGGCAACCTTGTCTTTTTCCTGATCTTTGTGGAAATGGTTTCAGTTTTTCACCATTGAGAATGATGTTGGCTGTGGGTTTGTCATATATGGCCTTTATTATGTTGAGGTAACTTCCCTCTATGCCTGACTTCTGAAAAGTTTTATCATAAATGGGTGTTGAATTTTGTTGAAAGCTTTTTCTTCATCCATTGAGATGATCACATGGTTTTTCTTCTTCAATTTGTTAATAAGGTGTATCACATTGATTGATTTGCATATATTGAAGTATCCTTGCGTTCCTGGGATAAATCCCACTTCATCATGGGGTATGATCCTTTTAATGTGCTCTTGGATTCTATTTTCTAGTATTTTGTTGAGGATTTTTGCATCTATGTTCATCAGTAATATTGGCCTGTAGTTTTCTTTTTTTGTGACATCTTTGTCTGGTTTTGGTATCAGAGTGATAGTAGCCTCGTTGAATGAGTTTGGGAGTGTTCCTCTCTGCTATACTTTGGAAGAGCTTGAGAAGGAAAGGTGTTAGCTCTTCTCTAAATGTTTGATAGAATTTTCCCGTGAAGCCACTGGTCCTGGACTTCTGTTTGCTGGAAGATCTTTGATCACAGTTTCAATTTCAGTGCTTATGACTGATCTGTTTATATTTTCTATTTCTTCCTGGTTCAGTCTCAGACAGCTGTGCTTTTCTAAGAATTTGTCCATTTCTTCCAGGTTGTCAATTTTATTAGCATATAGTTGATTGTAGTAATCTCTCGTGATACTTTGTATTTCTGCAGTGTCAGTTGTTACTTCTCTTTTTCATTGCTAATTCTGCTGATTTGAGTCTTCTCCCTTTATTTCTTGAAGAGTCTGGCTAACGGTTTATCAATTTTGTTTATCTTCTCAAAGAACCAGCTTTTAGTTTTATTGATCTTTGCTATCATTTCCTTCATTTCTTTTTCATTTATTTCTGATCTGATCTTTATGATTCCTTTCCTTCTGCTGATTTTTTTTTGTTGTTGTTTTTCTTTCTCTAATTACTTTAGGTGTACTGTTAAGTTGTTTTTATAGAGATTTTTCTTGTTTCTTAAGACAGGATTGTATTGCTATAAACTTCCCTCTGAGAACTGCTTTTGCTCAATCCCATAGGTTTTGGGCCATCGTGTTTTCACAGTCATTTGTTTCTGGTATTTTTTGATTTCCTCTTTGATTTTTTCAGTGATCTCTTGGTTATTTAGTAGCGTATTGTTTAGCCTACATGTGTTTATATTTTTTACAATTTTTTTCCTGTAAATGATATCTAGTGTCATAGCATTGTTGTTGGGAAAGATACTTGATATGGTTTCAGTTTTCTTAAATTTTCCAAGGCTTGATTTGTGACCCAAGATATGATCTATCCTGGAGAATGTTCCATGAGCACTTGAGAAGAAACTGTTCTTTTTGGATGGAATGTCCTATCAACATCAATATCAATTAAGTCCATCTTCTTTAATGTGTCATTTAAAGCTTGTGTTTCCTTATTTATTTTCATTTTGGATGATCTGTCCATTGGTGAAAGTGGGCTGTTAATGTCCCCTACTATGGTTGTATAACTGTTGATTTTCCCTTTTATGGCTGTTAGCACTTTCCTTATGTATTGAGGTGCTCCTATGTTGGGTGCCTGAATATTTACAATTGTTATATCTTCTTCTTGGATCAATCCCTTGATCATTATGTAGTGTCCTTCTTTGTCTCTTCTAATAGTCTTTATTTTAAAGTCTATTTTGTCTGATACGAGAATTGCTACTCCACCTTTCTTTTGGTTTCCATTTGAATGGAATATCTTTTTCCATCCCTTTACTTTCAGTCTGTATATGTCCCTAGGTCTGAAGTGGGTCTTTTGTAGACAGCATATATATGGGTCTTGTTTTTGTATCCATTCAGTGAGCCTGTGTCTTTTGGTTACAACATTTAATCCATTCACATTTAAGGTAATTATCGATATGTAAGTTCCTATTACCATTTTCTTCATTGTTTTGGGTTTTTTTTTTTTTTTTCTTTGGAGGCTCTTTTCTTCTCTTGTGTTTCCCACTTAGAGAGATTCCTTTAGCATTTGTTTTAGAGCTGGTTTGGTGGTGCTGAATTATCTTAGCTTTTGCTTGTCTGTAAAGGTTTTGATTTCTCCTTCGAATCTGAATGAGATCCTTGCTGGGCAGAGTAAATTGGTTGAAGGTTTTTCCCTTTCATCACTTTAAATATGTCCTGCCACTCCCGTCTGGCTTGCAGAGTTTCTGCTGAAAGATCAGCTGTTAACTTTATGGGGATTCCCTTGTATGTTATTTGTTGTTTTTCCATTGCTGTTTTTAATATTTTTTCTTTGTATTTAATCTTTGATAGTTTGATTAATATGTGTCTTGGCATGTTTCTCCTTGGATTTATCCTGTATGGGACTCTCTGCAATTCCTGGACTTGACTGACTATTTTCTTTCCCATATTAGGGAAGTTTTCAACTATAATCTCTTCAAATATTTTCTCAGTCCCTTTGTTTATCTCTTCTTCTTCTGGGACCCCTATAATTCAAATGTTGGTGTGTTTAATGTTGTCCCAGTTGTCTCTAAGATTGTCCTCAATTCTTTTCATTCTTTTTTCTTTATTCTGCTCTGTGGTAGTTATTTCCACTATTTTATCTTCCAGGTCACTTATCCATTCTTCTGCCTCAGTTATTCTGCTATTGATTCCTTCTAGAGAATTTTCAATTTAATTTATTGTGTTTTTCATCATTGTTTGTTTCCTCTTTAGTTCTTCTAGGTCCTTGTTAAATGTTTCTTGCATTTTGTCTATTCTATTTCCAAGATTTTGGATCATCTTTACTATAATTCCTCTGAATTCTTTTTCAGGTAGACTGCCTATTTCCTCTTCATTTGTTTGCTCTGGTTAGTTTTTACTTTGCTCCTTCATCTGCTCTGTATTTCTCTGTCTTATCATTTTGCTTAACTTACTGTGTTGGGGGTCTCCTTTTTGCAGGCTGCAGGTTCATAGTTCCCATTGTTTTTGGTGTCTTCCCCCAGTGTCTAATGTTGGTTCAGTTGGTTGTGTAAGCTTTCTGGTGGAGGGAACTGGTGCCTGTGTTCTGGTGGATGAGGCTGAATCTTGTCTTTCCGGTAGGCAGGACCATGTCTGGTGGTGTATTTTGGGTGGTCTGTGAACTTATTATGATTTTACACAGCCTCTTTGACAATGGGTGGGGTTGTATTCCTTTCTTGCTAGTTGTTTGGCATAGGGTGTCCAGCAATGTAGCTAGTTGGTCATTGAGTGGAACTGGGTCTTAGTGTTCTGATGGAGATCTCTGGGTGCTTTCGCCATTTGACATTATATGAGGCCAGCAGGTCTCTGGTGGACCAATGTCCTGAACTTGCTCTCCCACCTCAGAGGCTCAGACCAGACACCTGGCCGGAGCACCAAAATCCTGTCAGCCACACTGCTCAGAAGAAAAGGGAGAAAAAAAAAAGAAAGAATGAAAGAAAGAAAGAAGGAAAAAAGTAAAATAAATGAAGTTATTAAAATAAAAAATAAACAAAATTATTAAAAATAAATAAGTAGGGCTTCCCTGGTGGCGCAGTGGTTGAGAGTCCGCCTGCCGATGCAGGGGACGCAGGTTCGTGCCCCGGTCCGGGAAGATCCCACATGCCGCGGAGCGGCTGGACCTGTGAGCCATGGCCGCTGGGCCTGCGTGTCCGGAGCCTGTGCTCCGCAACGGGAGAGGCCACAACAGTGAGAGGCCCGTGTACCACAAAAAAAAAAAAAATAAAAAAAAAAAAATAAATAAATAAGTAATAAAAGAAAGAAAGAAGAGAGCAACCAAGCCAAAATCCAGTCCACCAATGATAAGAAGAGCTAAAAACTATACAAAAAAAAAAAAGACAAAAAAAAGAAAAAATGGACAGACAGAACCCTACAACAAATGGTAAAAGCAAAGCTATACAGACAAAATCACACAAAGACACATACACATACAGACTCAGAAAAAGAGAAAAAAGAAAAAATATATATATATATGTATATATAAAAGGAAAAGAGCAACCAAATCAATAAACAAATCTACCAATGATAATAAACTCTAAATACTAAACCAAGATAAACATAAAACCGGAATCTAATTAGATATAAAAAGCAAATCCCAATTCTACATTTGCTCCCAAAGTCCACCACCTCAATTTTGGGATGATTCGTTGTCTAATCAGGTTTTCCACAGTTGCACGGTACATCACATTGACTGTGGATATTTATCCCGCTGCTCCTGAGGCTGCTGGAAGAAATTTCCCTTTCTCTTCTTTGTTCGCACAGCTCCTGGGGTTCAGCTTTGGATTTGGCCCCACTGCTGTGTGTAGGTCATCTGAGGGCACCTGTTCCCCCGCCCAGACAGGATGGGGTTAGAGTAACAGCTGATTAGGAGGCTCTGGCTCACTCAGGCCAGGAGGAGGGAGGGGTACAGAATGTGGAGAGATCCTGCAGTGGCAGAGGCTGGCGTGACGTTGCAACAGCCTGAGGCGTGCAGTTGTTCTCCCGGTAAGTTGTCCCTGCATTACAGGACCCTGGCAGTGGTGGGCTGCACAGGCTTCTGGGAGGGGAGGTGTGGATAGTGACCTGTGCTTGCACACAGGCTCATTGGTGGCTGCAGTAGCAGCCTTAGCATTTCATGACTGTCTCTGGTGTCCAAGCTGATAGCTGTGGCTCGCTCTCATCTCTGGAGCTTGTTTAGGCGGTGCTTGGAATCCCCTCTCTTTGTGCACCCTGAAACAATGTTCTCTTGCCTTTTAGGCAGTTCCAGACTTTTTCCCGGACTCCTTCCCGGTTAGCTGTGGTGCACTAGCCCCCTTCAGGCTGTGTTCATGCAGCCCACCCCAGTCCTCTCCCTGGGAGCTGACCTCCGAAGCCAGAGCCTCAGCTCCCAGCCCCGACCTGCCCTGGTGGGTGAGCAGACAATCCTCTCTGGATGGTGAGTGCTGGTTGGCACTGATCCTATGTGCAGGAATTGCTCTGCTTTGCCCTCTGTGCCCCTGTTGCTGCATTCTCCTCTGTGGCTCCAAAGCTTCCCCCCCAACCCACCCCCTGTCTCCACCAGTGAAGGGGCTTCCTAGTGTGTGGAAAGTTTTCCTCTTTCACAGTTCCCTCCCAGAGAGGCAGGTCCCATCCCTATACATTTTTTTTTTTTTTTTGTGGTACACGGGCCTCTCACTGTTGTGGCCTCTCCCGTTGTGGAGCACAGGCTCCGGACGCGCAGGCTCAGCAGCCATGGCTCACAGGCCTAGCCGCTCCACGGCATGTGGGATCCTCCCGGACCGGGGCACGAACCCGTATCCCCTGCATCGGCAGGTGGACTCTCAACCACTGTGCCACCACGGAAGTCCCATCTCTATACTTTTGTCTCTGTTTTTCCTTTTTTCTTTTGACCTACCCAGGTATGTGAGGAGTTTCTTGTCTTTTGGGAAATCTGAAGTCTTCTGCCAGCATTCAGTAGGTGTTTTGTAGGAACTGTTCCACATGTAACTGTATTTTTGATGTATTTGTGGGGAGAAAGGTGATCTCCATGTCTTACTTCTCCGCCATCTTGAAGGTCCCCTCCTTTTTTTTTTTTTAAATGCATACACCGAAGTAGAATCACTGGATCATACGGCAGTTTTGTTTTTAATTTCGGGCTGAACCTCCATACTGTTTTCCACAGTGGCTGTACCAATTTACATTCCCACCAACAGTTTATTAGAGTTTCCTTTCATGACATCCTCATCAACACTTGTTATCGCTTGTCTTTTTGATGGTGACCATTCTAACAAGGGTAAGGTGATATCTCATTGTGATTTTGATTTGCATTTCCCTTATGATTAGATAATTAGTGATGCTGAACACCTTTTCATGTACCTGTTGGCCGTTTGAGGGTCTTCTTTGTTAAAATGTCTATTCAGGTCCTTTGCCCACTTTTAATTAAATTATTTGTTTTTGTTTCTTTGTTCACTTGTTTTGGTATTAAGTTATGTGTTTCTTATATATTTTGGATATTAACCCCTTATCACATATGTGATTTTCAAATATTTTCTCCCATTCTGTAAGTTGCTGTTTTATTTTGTTGAACACTTCTTTTGCTGTGCAGAAGATTTTTAGTTAGATGTAGTCTCATATGTTTATTTTTGCTTTTGTTGCTTGTGCTGTTGGTGTCACATCCAAAAAGTCATTGCAAAGACCAATGTCAAGATTTCTTTCTTTGTTTCTTCTAGGAGTTTTATGGTTTCACTTCTTAAATTTCAGTCTTTAATCCATTTTAAGTTAATTTTTGTGAGTGGTGTGAGACAGGGTTCTAGTTTCATTCTTTTATATGTGAATACCATTTTCTCTACTTATTTAATAAGCACTACTTATTAAAGAGACTGCATTGAGTATTCTTGTCTGCCTTGTCAAACATTAGTCGATTGTATATTCATGGATTTATTTCTGGGCTTTCTGTTCTGTTCCACTGTTCTATGTTTCTGTTTCTATGCCAGTATCATACTACTTTGATTACTATAGCTTTGTAAAATAGTTTGAAATCAGGAAATGTGATGCCTCCATCTTTGTTTTTCTTGCTCAAAATTGCTCTGGCTATTTGGGAACTTCTGTGGTTCCAAAAGAATTTTAAGATTATGTTTTCCATTTCTGTAAAAAATACCATTGGACTCTTGACAGGGATTACACTGAATCTATAAATGGCTTTGGGCAGTGGGACATTTTATCAATATTAATTTTTCTAATTCATGAACATGGGATATCTTTCCATTTATTTTCATCTTCTTCCATTTCATGAATATCTTATAGTTTTCAGTATACAAATCTTTCACCTCCTTGGATAGATTTATTTCTAAGTATTTTATTGTTTTTGATGCTATTGTAAATGGGATTGTTTATTTCTTTTTCAGATAACTCATTTTCAGTGTATAGAAATACAACTGATGTTTGTATTTTGATTTTATATTCTGCAACTTTACTAAATTTGTTGTTAAGAGCTAACAGATTTTTGGTGGATTCTTTAGGGTTTTCTATATATAAAACTATGTTATCTGCAAAGAGATATAATTTTACTTCCTTTCCTAATTGGATGCCTTTTATTTATTTTCCTTGGTTGATTCCGAGGCAAGGACTTCCAGTACTATGTCAAATAAGAGTGGTTATAGTAGGCATCCTTGTGTTGTTCCTGATCTTAGAGGAAAATATTTCAACCTTTCACCATTGAATATAACATTAGCCTCATGCTTGTCATATGTGGTCTTTATTATATTGACCTATTTTCATTCCAAATCCAAGTTCTTGAGAGTTTTTACCATAAATGGATGTTGAACTTTGTCAAATACTTTTTCTGCATCTATTGAGATGATCACATGATCATATTTCATTAATATGGTGTATCACATTTATTGAGTTGCAGATATTAAACCATTCTTGTATATGAGGGATGAATTCCAGTTGATCATGGTGTGTGAAGACCCAAATAAATAAAACTATAAATGAGAGACATAACAACTGATACCACAGAAGTATAAATGATCATAAGATACTACTATGAACAAATATATGCCAACATATTGGACAACCTAGAAGAAATGGGTACCTTTCTATTTACATGCAACCTACCAAGAGTGAACTATGAATAAATAGAAAATTGGAACAAGTCAACAACAAGTAAGAAGACTGACTCAGTAATCAAAAACCTCCCAGCACAGAAGAGCATAAGACCAGATGGTTTCACTGGTTAATTTTACCAAATATTTAAAGAAGAATGCATTAACAATCCCTATCAAAATCCTCCCAAAAATTGAAGAGGAGAGAACACTCCCAAACTCATCTTAGGAGGCCAGCATTACTCTAATACCAAGGCCAGGTAAGGAAACTACAAGAAAATAAAACTACAGGTGAATATCCCTAATGAATATAGATGCAAATATTCTCAACAAAATATGCACAAGCCAAGTTCAACAATACATTAAGAGGATCACACACCATCATGAGCTAATTTTTGTTCTGTATTCAACTCTTGGTTTTTGCATTATTAGCTCTTATAATACTAGATTTGTTTTTTCTGTGACTCATTTCATTGTGGTAGACTTAAAGACACCTTGTATAAACAAGTGTATTTGATGTAATACGAAAGATATTTTTCTTCTAAATTGTGTATACATAGAATGTTCTAGACTGAGTTCCTTAAAAAAGATATTTGAGCATAAAAATTAGTAAAACAGGGAAGGATGAGAAGCACTTGACTGGCTTCTTGATGAGCCTTTAAACAACACAGCCAGTGAATGGCAGATGTGTCCATTCAGCCAAGTGGTACATATCCAGATATGCTAAATGGAGAAACCATGTCTCAGAACAGTGTTTGGAAGCCAGTGTCTGAAGGTTTTAGAGGCAATGCCAGGGGAAACCAAGAAAGTGCATAAATATTTTATGAAATTTTTGTAAATTATGATTATTTGAAATGCAATAAAGCATTTTGTGTGTACATCTATCAGCATCACCTGTGGATCTTGGTTAAATTCCTTATAACTGAACTACGTGCTTGTGACACTCATCAGGTGAAATCACAATTTAAAAAATACTCAAGGTGGTCTTGAGATATAAATCATCATCTTCTAATTTATTTGTTTGAAAAAAGGAATTTTATTTTATTTATTTATTTACTTATTTTGCAGTACACGGGCCTTTCACTGCTGCGGCCTCTCCCACCACGGAGCACAGGCTCCGGACGCGCAGGCCCAGTGGCCACGGCCCACGGGCCCAGCTGCTCCATGGCATGCGGGATCCTCCCGGACCGGGGCACAAACCTGCGTCCCCTGCATCAGCAGGCAGACTCTCAACCACTGCGCCACCAGGAAAGCCCTGATTTTATTTTTTACAGAGAAGAACACCTTCACATAAGATGCCTATCTTCTTTTCAAATGTTTATGTTATTTTATTTAGGTCTTCAGAAAAAAAGATAATGCAAATGAATACTGAAATTAAATGAGCAGTATATACTCAAGTCTATTTTTTATGCAACACACACACACACCGACATAAATAGAACTACACTATGTTAAACATATATATAAAGTTATTATTCTGAAAGTATAAGAAACATTATTTTAGACGAGGACCATTTTAACTGTAAACTCATCTAGCCAACTGGAATTTAATTCAATTTAAAAAAATTTAATTAAATATCTGCCAAATTTTCAAGCATATATATTCTACATAAAAAAGTATATCTGTGCATCATATTTTTCTAAAGTTTATTGTGAACTGACACACTATTTTTTACTGACTCTTGCAGAAAAACAATCAGAATGATTATCTTAATTCTAACCTATTTCTCAGCATACCAATTATGATTAGAACTGTGTTTTTATTTCTTTTGTTACTTTTTTTTTTGCAGTACGTGGGCCTCTCACTGTTGTGGCCTCTCCCGTTGCGGAGCACAGGCTCCAGACGTGCAGGCTCAGCAGCCATGGCTCACGGGCCCAGCTGCTCCACACGTGGGATCCTCCCGGACTGGGGCACGAACCCGTGTCCCCTGCATCGGCAGGAGGACTCCCAACCACTGCACCACCAGGGAAGCCCTATCTATTTCTGATATAAGGACAGTGAGAAAGAGGCACGGAACAAAAATACCTATTGGGAAACATGATTGAACCTGCAGTAAAGCTGGATTCCTGTGATGGGGAAATGCTTTATAATGAGGTACGACTGAGTTAAACACCTGGTGCTTCCAATATCAAATTAAATCACCCCTTTTGAACTCAATTTCACTCTTGAAGTAACTAGTTTTGTGGGGGTTTTTTGTGTGTGTGGTACGCGGGCCTCTCACTGTTGCGGCCTCTCCCATTGCAGAGAACAGGCTCCAGACGCGCAAGCTCAGTGGCCATGGCTCATGGGCCCAGCCGCTCCGCGGCACGTGGTATCTTCCCGGACCAGGGCATGAACCCGTGTCTCCTGCATCGGCAGGAGGACTCTCAACCACTGCGCCACCAGGGAAGCCCCTCTTTTGTTACTTTTAATTTTAGTTTGTAGAAATGTGAAATGAATACTTTTTCTTTTTAAAAAAGCAAATTTTCTGGGCTTCCCTGGTGGCGCAGTGGTTGAGAGTCCTCCTGCCGATGCAGGAGACACGGGTTCATGCCCTGGTCCGGGAAGATACCACGTGCCGCGGAGCGGCTGGGCCCATGAGCCATGGCCACTGAGCTTGCGCGTCTGGAGCCTGTTCTCTGCAATGGGAGAGGCCGCAACAGTGAGAGGCCCGCGTACCACACACACAAAAAAAAATAAGAAGAAGAAAAAGCAAATTTTCTTTTTTTCAAAAAACAAATATGTCATTGAATTTGATTGTATACTTATGCATATAAAGGCTGTCATTTTTACTTCAAGTCTTCATTTCAAATCTCAACACTTTTGTGGGAAAAAAATACTTTCCATCCAAAAATTATATATCTACCCACAGCAAAATAATAAAGAAAAAAAGGCACTTTTTGATCTTTTTAAATATGAATGTCAACTCTATATATAGGCAAACTTAATTTGTTGCAAATATTGAGTCAGATTCTCCAACATTCAGAAGACTCTGATTGCAGATAATTTTATGTTAACTCTTTCATGTAGGAGTATTTTTCTTATATAAATTATTTAAAATTTTAAAATGTTATACTCTCGTTTATTGGAAACTGTTAAGCTTTGACCAGTAAATAAGCCACTGTTTCTAGTAATACATGGTGGGTTTTTGGTGGTTTTTTTGGAGCTCTTTTGCAATTTTTAAAAATATTTTTATGGATTTGCAGCAATTTAATTCAGTATCATGAACCCTGTATATATATTTTAAAAACAACTGATGAAAATGATGATGATAATGATAATGTGTTCATGATTTTAGTAGCTCTCACATTCACATTTTTTGAGAAATTCTTAGTGTATAATGTGTTGCTTTTTCTTTCAGTAAGAGCCTTTTGTTATTTTCAAGATCCACATAGGCTATGAATCATTTACATATCCAACTCTGCATTTGTATTCTAGAACTTTGGATTCTAAATCTATATAGGAGAGATTTGCATCATTATTTCCCTATTTTAAATCCTTATCTTTCAATTTTAGTTGGTAAAATAAGAAGCATTTGACTATTTTGGATGTATAAATACATGGGATTTTCAAAACAATTATGAATTCCTCATGTAATCTTCGTTTGTCAAAAGCCAATCGCTCTTTCTTGAAAGAGAAAAAAAAGTTACCCTTTACAATTATAAAATACTATCATATAGAATTTAATACCATTTTAATAATTTTTTTTTTTTGCTACTTCGTAATGTCCTAGTAGGAAAATCTCAGTTCCAAGGACAGATGTCAGGAGAATGGAGTGCCTCAAACACATACTGCCTCTGTTACATACATATGTGATACACATGTAATATCTAGCAAGTTACCTAGCTATCCTGTGTTTTAGTTCCTTTGTGTATAAAGCAGAGATAATAGGGTTATATTGAGAATAAAATTGATGAATACGTGGAAAGCAGTTAGAAAAGTATATGGCAAATATCTGGTGGTATGTAACTGTAGGCCTATGTCTTGGTTTATATTTCACTGTCATTTTGTCGGAAAGTTTCTCACATTGACTTACATGCACTATTTGCTAGGGACATATGCTACACTATTAAGTAACAGAGAGGGAAGAGGAATGTCATACTATGTATTGCATGTATTCTGTATAGTAAGTACACTCCAGCTCTGCCCTTAAAATTTAAGAAGTCCAAGTTGAAACTGAAAAATTTAGCCAATGTACTTATTTGTATTATTTATTTAATGTCACTCAACTACACATTCTGAACCTTAGATAAATGAATAAAAAATCGTTTTTCTTGAATTGATACATTGATTATACAATACTATCATGCATTCAACAAATCGTATTTATTAAGCACTGGTTATGTGTTAAGCATTGTGTTAGGCTCAAGTCACACGTGGAAATTATCTTAATGACTTTTGATATATACCCATCAAAATATACATGTAAGGAAACAAATCATGATACAAATTGGGAAGGATACTCTCTGTGGACACTAAGTGCTGGGAGAAATGCTTTTTGAGTAGGGGAATGGCTGAAAAAGAGAGTCAAGAAAAGCTCCACAGAAGAATGTATACTAACGAGTATTTAGTAACAGACAAATATCTCATTCTCAATTGTCAGTCAGTCAACAAAACTGATTTATTTTTTCTTCTGTGTCTTAAAATTTTCCTCTCCTAATTTTTTCTATCCTCCCTCCCTCACCCCCCATTTAAAAATTCATACTGCTAACACTTAAAATTAGTTCAAAAATCCTTAGCTGGCTTTTCTGATTTTTGTCTCAACCACATCCAATTAATCATCTCATGAACCATTAACACCAATTTAAACTTCTTCAAATGCTACACACATCATGTCCCTCCTCAAAACCAAAACCCTTATGTTTAGTAGATCAAACCTCAACTCTTCGGCTTCAGTTTTTAAATCAATTACAATCTAATCTTACTTAGCTTTTTGAATACATAATCTTCCTCTATTGGCCAATATAGACTTTCCATTAAAGTTGGAATCAATTCCTCATGACTATGAAGGCAACTTGTGACAAATCTGGAAGAGCCTTCTTTAATATTGTTTATCTCTCTATGAATAATCCTCTTGTATCCATGCCCCTGTCCATATGCAGCCACTCACTGGAAATCCAACTGAAGTGCCACTTCCTGCTTAAAACTTCTTAGTGACATCTTCCTTCGTTTTCCCTATCTCCGGGTGCTCTTAAACCACTGCACAGAATTTAGTATGTTTCTATGTGTGTTACATGTCTGCTTCCTTGTTGTTTTTTATAGGATTCACAATAAACAGATGGTACAAATATAAGATATAAGGCCTCTATTACCCTGGGTCTATAAACATCAATTTGGAATATAGTCTCCTACCTTCTTGTGTCAAAGATGCAGTATAAATGAGAAATACATTCTTTTTGTAGTGGTTCTCAAACATGTTAGGCTCAGAACGCCTTTGCTCTCCTAAAAAATATTGAGATTAAAAACTTTGTTTATATGTGTTTTACCTAACAATAATTCCTATATTTCAAATTAAAGCAGAAATGTATTAAAGTTTAAACCTTTTATTTGTAATACATTTAAAATAGCATATCTTATGTAAAATAAATGCATATTTCAAAAAACAAAATTAGTGAGAACAGTTGCATCTAATAACATTAAATTTCGTTATATTTGCCTTAATAGAATGAAATTGAATTTTCTTATCTGGTTCTGGATTCAATCAGTTGAAATATATTGTTTTAATAGAAGTACATGCAGGGAATCTCGCCTTGCACACATATGTAGTTAAAAATGAGAGAAGTGTTTTAAGGCTTTTCGGATAATTATGGATCTTATTCTTTGGTATTAGACAAAAATACTCAACAAGTCATAGTTTCTTAAGAGTTAATGGCAATTAGGACTCTAAAGCCATATCAATTAACTTTTTATACTCCTTTCATTAAAACATTTTATCTATCTTGAATTTTCAATGGATTTTTATTGAGGCATAATTATGTAATATCATGCATTGGTCACCTGAAAAAAAATTGAGTTACTGAATTATTCACATTTTCCAACTTTTGATATGTTTTTAAATTCAATATTTAAAAATAACAATTGTTGATATTATCACAAATCTCATCTGCAAAATCTTTAGGTATTGGGAAGTTGTCAAGTTCACTATGAAACATATATGATTTCCAAAGTTATTTCATTTGAAATCTTAATGTAAATCATTGGTATAAAAGTTGTCAATTGTTTTCCATGAAGCAACAGGCTCAGTTCATTCATTTATTTTAGAAAATGTCTGCCAAATACCCAATTTTAAATAAGCATAGATTTTCAGTAATTCATTTAAGTAAAAATGACATTCCATGAAAAAAGGGCTAATTCAGCTGGCAATTCAATTGCACAGGTACTTTTCCTGTATGACAATCATCATACTTTTATGTGTAGTGGAAGTGCATACTTCCCATTGTATCATATAGAATACTAAAAAAACATGTACTCAAGAGTCAAAATTTAATAAAATTGATAATTTTTACTGCTTCATCAAGGATGTTTTCAATTGAAACTGTCCTTGTTTTTCCTTCTTGCCAGCAAAATATAGTGAAAAACATAAGGTCTAATAGTAGCTTAGTTTGAAACCACTGTCTTTAATTGTAATGTTGCATCATCAGTGCAAACATCAACAAGGTTAAAAGACAATAGCATTTTACTATTATTTTGAGAGTAGGTTTGCCCTCACCAACACTCTGAAAGGCATCTTAGGGAATCCTATATATCCATGGACCATACTTCGAGTATCACTGTTTTGTTTTGTTAAACCATGAGTTTAGGGCTTGCATGCTACTGTAGCATAACCTATATATACTGATCAATATAAATAAGTAGGAAATTTATAGACAACAAGAGAAGTAGTTTTAGTTAAAAGGCAGCACTTGCAAAGGCACAGTTGAAGAAAGATTCACAGCATATGTGGGCAACAAAAATCATACCTGTGTGAATGGAGCTTAGGGTACATGAGAATGGGGGTTAAATTAAGAAGATTACTATTAAAAGACAGAGCGAAAACAGATTTTGAAGGACAACTGAATTCCATGATAAGGAGTTTGTACTTTATTCTATAGGTAAAAAGCAAATAATTATGAAAGATGGAGTGATATAATACAGATTTTTTTAGTAAGTATAATATGTTATAATGAAGTGAGAGGCAGACAATTCAGAAAGGGACAATGGAAATTGCAAGACTGGGA
Source organism: Phocoena phocoena (assembly GCF_963924675.1). NCBI lineage: Eukaryota > Metazoa > Chordata > Mammalia > Artiodactyla > Phocoenidae > Phocoena > Phocoena phocoena. Next base: position 82,922,128 of record NC_089223.1, on the reverse strand, counting down.
AAGTGTTAGATACTGTGCAAATAAAATAAGTAGGTAGTTGAAAAATTGCATATAAAATAGCAATGAGGAAAAAATGGTATTGTTTACTGCTTCTAGTTTGGAAAGATTATCAGAGTAAAGAAAAAAATAGAGATTTTTATGTGATTTAAGTTAAGTTGTTATCAGCTTAATATAGACAGTTATAATTATAGGAATTTTTATGCAAGACTTATCATAAGCACAAAGAAAAAACCTACAGTAGATACAAAAAAGACAAATAAAGGAGAATCAATGCATATCCCTACAGATAAGTATCAAAACACAAAGGAGAAGAGCATGAGAAGAAGAGATGAACAAAAAGATCTATAAAACAGAGAGAACACAAATAACAAAATGGCAATTGTAAATTCTACCTATCAATAATTATTTTATATATAAATGGTTTAAACTCACCAGTCAAAAGATAATAGAGTGATTGAATGGGTTAAAAAGTGAGATCCAACTATATGCTCTTTACAAGAAACTAGCTTTAGATTTAAGAATACACATAGGCTGAAAGTGAAGGTATGGGAAAAAGATATTCCATGGAAATGGTAACCAAAAGAAAACAGGAATTCCTATATTTATATGAGAAAAAAAGTTTGTCAAGAACTGTCAAAAGAGACAAAGAAGGTAATCACATAATTAAAAAAGTCAATTCGACAAGAAGATACAATTACACCCCATATATGCACCCAACATCAGAGCACCTAAATATATAAAGCAAATCATTGACAGATCTGAAGGGAGAAATAGACAACAATATAATACTAATAGAAGACTTCAACACCCCACTTTCAATAATATATAGATCATCCAGAAAGAAAATCAATAGAGAACAAGAGACTTGAACACCACTATAGATCAAATTAACTTAAAATATATAAAACACTTCACCCAAAGCAGCAGAATGCACACTCTTCTCAAGCACACATGGAACATTCTCCAGGATAGCTCATAGGTTAGTTTGCAAAAATGTCTGAAAAATTAAGAAGATTGAAATCATCCCAAGTATCCTTTCTAACCACACAGATTAAAACTAGAAATCAGTAATAAAGAAAATCAGGAAACTCCACAGATATATAGAAATTAAACAACACACTCTTGGACAACCATTGGGTCAAAAAATCAAAAGGAAAATTAAAAAAAATACCTTTAAGACAAATGAAAATGAAAACACAACATACCAAAACTTATCAGTAGCAAGAGAGAAGTTTACAGCAAAAAACACCTACATTAAAAAAGAAGAAATCTCAAATACACAACCTAACGTTATAACTCAAAGAACTATAAAAAGGAAAACAAACTAAGCCCAAAGTTAGCAGAAGAAGGGAAATCAGATTAGAGCAGAAATAAATGGAACTGAGAATAGAAAAACGTTTGAAAAAATTGACAAAACTAAGAGATTTTTTTTTGAGAAAAATAAAATAAACTTTTAACCAGACTAACCAAGAAACAAAAAAAGAGAAGACTCAAAGAAAAGTAGAAATGAAAGAAGATACATTACAATGGATGTCACAGAAATTTTAAAAATCATAAAAAATATTACAAACACATATATCAACAAATTGGACAACTTAGACATGGATAAATTCCTATAAACATACAACATACCAAGACTAAATCAAGTAGAAAAAGAAAGTCTGAACAAACCAAAAATAAATAAGGAGATTGAATCAGTAATCAAAACTTCCCAACAAAGAAAATCCCAGGACCATTCACAGGTGAATTCTACCAAATATTTAAAGAAGAATTAAGACAAGTTTTTCTTATATTTTTCAAAAAAATTGAAGAGGGAACACTCCCAAATTCATTCTATGAAGCCAGCATTACTCTGATACCAAAGCCAGTCAAAGACAACACAAGAAAACTACAGGCAAATATTCCTGATGAACATGGATGCAAAAATCCTGAACAAAATATTAGCAAACAAAATTCAACAGCACATTAAAAAGAGCATACAACATTACCAGTTGGGGTGTATCCCTGGGATGGAAGGATGGTTTAACATAAGCAAATCAATAAACTTGATAAATGACATTAACAGAATAAAGGATAAAAATTTACAATCATCTCAACAGTTGTAGAAAAAGCATTTGACAAAGTTTAACATCCTTTCATGATAAAAACTCTCAACAAATTATGTGTAGAATGAATGCACCTCAATATAATAAAGGCCATATTTGAAAAGTCCACAGCTAACATCATATTCAATGGTGAAAAACTGAAAGCTTTTCCTCTAAGATCGTGAAGAAGGAAAAGATGCCTAATGTCACCACTTCCATTCAACATAGTACTTACTGGAATAACTATCCAGAGCACTTGGGCAAGAAAAAGAAATAAAGCCATCCAAATTTGAAAGGAAGAACCAAAATTATCTCTGCAGAAGATATAATAGAAAACTGTAAAGACTACACACACACACACACACACACACACACACACACACACACACACAAACAGAACCAAAGAACAAATTTAATAAAGTTGCAGGATAAAACAAACAACATACAAAAAACAACTGTGTTTTTATACACCACCAACAAACTATCCAAAATGGAAATTAAGAATATGATTCCATTCACAATATCATAAAAAAATAATAAAATATTTAGGAATAAACTTAACCAAGGACATAAATGACTTATACACTGGAAATTATAAATCACTTTTGAAAGAATTAAAATGAACACAAATAAGTGGAAAGACATGCTGTTCATGGGTTGAAGAAATAATATTGTTAAAAATGTCCCTACAACTCAAAACCATCTATGGATTCAATGCAATCCCTATCAAAATCACCATGGCATTTTTTACAAACGTGGAATAAACAATCTTAAAATTTATATAGAACCACAAATAGACAAAGTAATTTTGAGCAAGAAAAAAGTTCAAGTCATCACTCTTCCTGATTTCAAACTACATTACAAAGCTATAGTAATCAAAGTAGTATGGTACTAGAAGAAAGAAAAGACACATAAATCAATTGAACAAAATAGAGAGTGCAGAAATAAACTGACATATATATGGTAAACTAATTTTTGACAAGGTTGCCAAGAACACAATGAGGAAAGAATAGTCTTTTCAATAAATGGTGTGAAAACTGTTTATCCACATGCAAAGGAAAGAAATTGGATCCTTATCTATGCAATACACAAAATTAATTCAAAATAGATTAGAGACAAACATAAGACTTGAAATTATAAAATTACTAGAAGAAAACATAGAAGGATAGGTTCTTCACATTGGTTTTAGCAATGATTTATTGGATATGATACAAAAAGCACAGGCAACTAAAGCAAAAATAGATAAATGGGACTACAGAAAACACAAACACACACACACACACACACACACACACACACACACAAACTCAAAAAAACTGCTCAGCAAAGGAAACAAGCAACAAAATAAAAAGGCAACTTACAGAATGGGAGAATATATTTGAAAACCATATGTCAGTTAAATAAGGAGCTCATACAACTCAAAAAATGGATAATTCAATTATAAAATGTCAAAGGATCTAAACAGACATACTCCAAAGAAGATACACAGATGAATAAAAAGCTGCTGAGTACCACAAATCATCAGGGAAACGCAAACCAAATCACAATGAGATATCACCTACCAACTGTTAGAATGGCTATTATCAAGAAAACAAAAGATAAGTGTTGACAAGGATGTGAAGAAAGGGAACACTTGGGCACTCTTGTTAGGAATGTAAACTGCTTCAGCCACTATGGAAAACAGCATGGAGATCCCTCAAAAATATTAAAATGGAATTACTATAAGATCCAGCAATCCCACTTCTGAGTATATATCCAAAAGAAAGGAAAACAAGGGCCTCCCTGGTGGCACAGTGGTTGAGAGTCTGCCTGCCAATGCAGGGGACGCGGGTTCGTGTCCCGGTCCGGGAGGATCCCACATGCCGCGGAGCGGCTGGGCCTGTGAGCCATGGCCGCTGGGCCTGCGCGTCCAGAGCCTGTACTCCGCAACGGGAGAGGACACAAGGAGAGGCCCACGTATCGCAAAAAAAAATGAAATTAAAACAAGATCTCAAAGAGATATCTACGTTTCTATGTTCACTGCAGCACTGTTCACAATAGCCAAGATATAGAAACAATCTAGATGTCCATCACAGATGAATGGACAAAGAAAATACAATACATAGATATGATGGAATATCATTCAGCCTTTAAAAAAAAGAAGGAAATCCTCCATTTGTGGCACATAGATGAACATGAAGGACATTATGCTAAGTAAAGTAAACCAGTCACAGGCAAATATTACATGCTACCACTCATATGAAGATCCTAACAGTGTAACTCACAGAAGCATAGAGTAGAATTTTGTTCGGCAGGAGCTGGGAGGAGGGAGAAATTATACAAAGTTTCAGTTATGCAAATTGAATAAGGCCTAGAGATCTACCATTCCACATATTGCTTATGGTTAACAACACTGTATTGTATACTTTAAAATTTGCTAAGAGGGTAGATCTTATGTTAAGTGTTCCAATAATAAAAATAAGAATAAGAATAAAAAAGAGAAGGAGGAGGAGGAGAAAAACAAGAAAAAATAGGGCAGGAAGAAACTTTTGGAGGTGATGAATATATTAATAAGATAGATTGTGATGAAGGGTTCATGGATGTATACATATCTCCAAACTCATCAAATGGTATATATTAAATATGTACACCTTTTGTATGACAATCATAGATCAATATAATAGTTTAAATAAAAGAGAGGATAGTCAGGGTGGCTTTCCTTAAGAATATGATATTTAAGCAAAGGTTTATCAAAGGGGAAGAAATTAGCCTTATCAATATGTGTAGGTAGAACATTTCAGAGAGGAAATAGCCAGTGCAAAAGCCCTGCATTAGAATAATACAAAACATGTTAGAAAAAGCAAGGAAGCCAATGTCAGTAGCAGGGCATACTGAGGTGAGAGAAAGGTGGGAGATGGAGTCAGAAAAGTAAAAAGGGTCTGGATCCTGTAGGACTTTTTGGATGCCTGTGTAAGAAGTTTGCCTTTTTCCCTGAATAAAAAGGTTGAGGGCTTCCCTGGTGGCGCAGTGGTTGAGAGTCCGCCTGCTGATGCAGGGGACACGGGTTCGTGCCCCGGTCCAGGAGGATCCTATATGCCGCGGAGCAGCTAGGCCCGTGGGCCATGGCCGCTGAGCCTGTGCGTCCAGAGCCTGTGCTCTGCAACGGGAGAGGCCACAACAGTGAGAGGCCCGCGTACAGCACAAAAAAAAAAAAAAGGTTGGAACGTTACGCAGTTTTCAACAGATGAATTATAGATGTCTTAAAAGAATCACTCTGGTTGATACCAGAGCTCTGTTTGTAAAGAGAATGGGGAGAAGGGGATATAATAGGGTAAGCAACAATTTTTGCCACATCTAGTGCCTAGTGGTGAGCATATCACGGAAACTCAGTAAATCCTCATTAATTGAATGCATAGTTACTGCTATTTTTCCATGCAAAAGTGTTAATTTTTTGCAATTATAAAGCAAGCTCTAATCAAAATGTTCAACCCAGATAAATGTGAAGTATTATTTTATGGCTTCTTATTATATGGCAAACGTGGGTTAACGTTCTGGTTCCATAATTCTAGTTATTTCAAATATGCTTCCAATACTTTCCTATGAAGTCAATGTGTCTTGGGTTTAACTTTGAAACAAATTTAAAAACTGAAAAAATAATATGCTTCCAATACTAGTCACTAACTTACTGAACCCTCTCAAAGTTTAGTTATTCACAACACATTTATGTATGCTTTGTGCAACTAAGTAGCAATTTGCTTATAATGTAAGCTGTGATGGAAGAAGACATGAATATTTTAAAGAATCTTGTTCAAAGACCCATATTTGCTTTTATATACTGTAAACTAAATATAGAAAAATGAATTCATTGCAATGAGAAAAAATTTCTGCAACAAAATGCACTTAAAAGAGAGCTTTCTGTTCAGTGGCATCTCCCTTGCACATATATGATGCTTTATAAATTTTGCATGATTTTGGCCTACCCACCTCCATGCTGCTGCTGGTGGTGAAGGAAGTTGCAACTGTCTTGAAGGAGGAATCTTTGTGAATCAGACTGCATTTCTGCAGACTTCTAAATCCATTCATTCCTTTCATATCACTTATCATTTGCATTAGCACCACCATTCACGTAACTCTCCACCCCATTACTTCCTCTCCTTCATTCACAAACAAAATCAATCTCCAAATCTACTGATTCTTTCTCTGAAAAATTTAACTACTGATCTCTTTCTCTTTAGTCTTGCTATAATCACCACTGTATAGCTATAAAAGCTACTTTGAATATTTCTCCAGTTGCTATCCATGCCATGACCTCTGTATTAGGGTTCTCCAGAGGAACAGAACCAATAGAATATGTATAAGATATAAGAGGAGATTCATTATAGGAATTGGCTCACACAGTTATGGGGGCCAAGAAGTCCCACTATCTGCTCTCTGCAAGCTTAAGAACCAGGAAAGCTGGTGGTATAATTCAGTGTGAGTCCAAAGGACTGAAAATCTTGGTGCTGATGGTGTAGGTCCCAGTCTGAATCCGAAAGCCTGATGTTCAAGGGCATCAGACTGATGGCTGCCTCAGCCTAAGCAGAGAGAGTTAATTTGCCTTTCTCTGCCTTTTTGTTCAATATAGGCCCTCAACAGATTAGATGATGCCCCCCCATTTTGTGAGGGTGATCTTCTTTATTCAGTCTACAGAATCAAATGCTAATTTCTTCCAGAGACACCCTCACAGACACACCCAGAAATAATATTTTCCCAGCTGAGCATCTCTTAGCCCAGTCAAGTTGACACATAAAGTCAACCATTATAGCCTTAAAGGAGAATTTGGCAGGCCATATAGACACAAGGAGGAAAATCCACTTATGGCTGATGGTACACTAATTCCCAAGCAATGAGTGTTATGATAACTTACCTCTCCTAGAGATGTCTAAGAGATTTCACTGACATGTGAACTAAAAATTGTCCTTTGACTCCTCCAATTGTTGATCAAGAGTCCCTCATTATATTACTGTTTATTCCTCTTTTACCAGCCAAGTTTTTGATAATCTCTGGCCTTTTTTGCCTTTGTTTCTCTCCTGGTAGTTCACCCATGCTTTCACTAGCCCTCTTCTCTTTACCGAGAATTTTCTTGTCTCAACAGCTGTTTGACAAAGTGCTGGATAAGACTGGCTAGGAATAATTCACCTTAGCACCAGTGACTTCTGCTCTCAACATTACCAGTTGAATCTGAAACATCTAAAGCCGTATTACACCAGTTCCTGTCTCTCCTCAAACTCTCAGGAACATGGTTACTTTATTCCAATTATGACATGAAACCGGGTAGATCCTTGGATGTAGTACAAAACAGAAACTTGTAGTTTAAGCATGTTCTCTACTGACTGTTAAATTAATTCAGTGAAGAAAAGCTTAGCTCTTAAACCAATAACTTACATTAGGTATATTGTCCCATAAATTAATATTTATTATAATTAATATTTAATAAAGACCTATTATGAGCCAGGCCTAGATCTAAGAGCTTTACATGCATTAATTCAATAAATCATTACAGTAACCTTACAAATTAGAGAGTTTATCATGCCCATTTTATAGAATGGGCACTGTTCCAAGTCACAGAGGGTACTAAGTCAATGCTGTGGTTGACAGCCTACTCCCCAAACCAAGTGTGTGGAGTATGAGTCTCAGCCACAATAATACTTAGAGATGAAATCATTGACTGATATAGTCAGTTCTACAAGTAGAAGTTTGTTTTTCAGAGCTGGAGAGGTAGTTGACACAGTATTGACAACACCAATTATAGCCACTAGGATGAGAAGGACAACCAGAACCACACAATTCCTCATCCACATGCATTTATTGTTCCTCGACTCTAGAAAGAACAAAGTTCTCCCCTCACAGTGTAACCCGTTCTCAAACCCAATCTCCATATCTTTGGGTGAGTCTTTAGCCTCATTTTTTTTTCATTTCATGGATAATTATTTAAAAGTTGAATCTGTGAAAACAGGTCTTAGATTACACTGTTCTATCCTAGTGAAGACTTACAAGACACCTAAAGCATCTGGTAAAAAGATAGGCAGGGGATTGCCAGCAAATGTTCTCAGCTGAGCCAAAACCCCAGATTATCTTTCATAGCAAAAGTGAGGCAGGTAAAGTAAAGCACCCAGAAGAATTCTATTACTGAAGAGACCTCGCAGGGAGTCAAGTCACAAGAAGAGAAAAGGGAACAAGATAGCATTCCAGCTGCTGGGAAAGATGGGTTCATAGAGGTTACCCATAGCTAATCAACTGAATTACCCCACAGGAAGACACATCACATGGAAAAAGGATCCAAATCACCAAGTGACTAGGAGAGTGACACTCAAAATCTAAGCCAGGATACAACAATGTGTATTCAGTTCTTCTCTAGGAATATCCTCAAGGACAATATATATTATTTTTCAGGCCTGGGTATAACATTACTATCAAAGACTGGAGTAATATTAAAGCATTTACAGATATTGAGAAATAATAGAAAGAGTCCTGAATTGACATCAGCATTCATCTTTCCACAAGTTCTTATTAAACATCCCCTCTGCATCTTTTCGAAGGATAGGTGATGCTCCAGGTAGGAAATCCTTTTGCCCAGATAATTGGGAGAGCAGCTTTCTGACTTCACTTCCACTATTGACTACAACCTTATGAAAGTCAGACACTTCTCCTAAGTGAGGGCAGTCAGGCTAGCCACTACATAAGGCCCCATTCAATTCTAACTTTCTGAAATTAAGTAGAAATCTGTGTACCCTAAGTATGACTTTTGGAATGTTTGGATCAATTTAGATGTTGGAATATTCTATGTCAACAGGTTACTTTATTTATTCCTCCGCTAAAAGGAAGCTCCTCTTTCTCTGATGGGGGCTTTGTGTTGCTTTTCCCTGAAATAATTGTTATTATATTTCAAAATATGTGGATTTAAACTACAATTAATCAGAAATGCAGAAAGGAGTAATTGTCTTGGCACTAAACCTTAAGATTAAACCAAATGACTCAACAATGGAAAATCTTGAACTCTAGATTTAATTGAATGAGGACAAAAGGCTATTGCCAGAAGACAAAGCTATAATTATGTGCTTTAAACAATGGCTGAATTGTAATATCCAGGTATTAAGTAGAAATTCTTAATTAAAAGATTCCTATGATATTTTTACAGGTCCTTAAATTTATGAAGTACCCAATAAGTGCAGTTTGAATTTAAAAATGCTTAATAATGAGACATTAGCTAATAGTCAACGAACACTTACTTACACTTACAGGATGTCCCTGGCATTGTGATAAATGTTTAAATACAGGAATTCATTAAATCCTTATAACAACCCTATGAGGTAGTTAAGTTTTACAAATGAAAAACAAAACAAAACAAACAAGCAAATAAACTGTGACACAGAGAAGCCAAATAACTTGCCTAATTTCATACATCTAATAAGTCCAGGCAGTACCAGTATTGCCTTTACACACCCTTGCTCTGCCCATGTCCTCTGAGCTATGTGTCCCAGACTAGATGCCAAAATTAGACGGTCATTCTTTAGGAATAACTATTAGTAATCTTTGCAAAGCTGAACCAAACATAAATTGATTTTGCCATATGGCTGTTATTAACATTAATTAATATTTGTAAAGCTTCTTGTATATGTAAAGCTTTATACCTTAGGGTAGTGTTGAAGAATGTATTATTTGTTCACCTGTTTCAAGAAACCAAACAAACAAAGAGGTCCCAGAGACTGGACCATTTACTCATTCTGATATTAGGGCTGATCTTGTCTAGTGTTTAATGCTCTTAACACACTGGGGCACACGTACTAAACTCACCAGAGTCCTTTTTGACATTTATAGCAGGAAATCTGTTAGTAAATTTTCATGAGAAGCAAAGTGGTGAAAAGAAGAAAACATTTGGCAAATATGAAGTAAACAAAAGCACTGGAAAAGGGAAAAATAGGTGCAAGTAAGATGATACTAAAAATTGTAGCAAGCTTTTTTCGTCTGGCCAACATATCATAAAAACAACTTTTAATCAATATATCATAATTTCCCAGTCACTCCTCTAGGTCTTTCATATACAATAATATAATACAAAACTCATAATAATTTTGAGGAATTAGTAACATTGCCAACATTTTACAAATACTTGGACAAAGAATATTTCTAATAATACTTCTTCTACCCAACAACAAATTTCTCTCCAGACCATATTTTTCTGGTTATATTCAGTTACAGCTCCAGAGAAATTGGGTACCTTGAACATTGAGCAGGACCCTAAAGCCTTTAGCTGGGTCTCTGGCTGCAAAGGTGGTGGGTAGAAGAGGTTGATATTATTTCTTCAACTAGATTAGAGTTCTCAAGAAACCCAACAAGCAGTAATGTCCTGGTATAAGACACAGGAAAAACACATAGGGCAAATCTTATTCCCACCCTCAATATTTTTACACTGGGAAGAACTGGTTAAATATAGGAAGATCTGGATAAGATCTGATTATCAAGCTTATCACTGAAAAGAAAATGAAGAAACTGATATTCCAGTTACATATTATCATCATCTGAAATAACTTCTCCCTCTTGACAAATCTCCTCAAAATTCCATGCCTTTCAAAGCTACTATTTAGTGGACAAAGTAGTACCAAAGTGAAAGGAGCAAGAAAATCAGTCAGATTCACTGATTCTTAGGGATGTCTTTATCCATAGTATGAAATGATTACATAGTAACAAACATAGGACTGGATGGAATTTTGCAGTCCCTGTTGATCCGACAAGCATACACATAGATTTTCTTAAAATTGTGATCCAAATGTATTTTGAAATCTGGTATCATGTGGAAATGAAAGGCTATTTTATTTCTCTTAAGGATGGCCTTCAATTACCTCAAGCCTTTCTGCAGATGCTCAGGTACATTTATGCCCATATATAAAACATTCCATTTCTTAGGCTCCCAAATAATAGGATAAATAACTCTTACTTAAAACAGTTTTTCCTTGCAAATTATTCCATTGTATTGGTCTTCTTAATGTGTGCCTCATCTTCTCCAATTGTAAAATAATACAATTTTAATTTTTAAAAATGTCAGAAACCTATGTTTAAAAACAAACATAATCTTACAAAATTGCAACAAACATAACATTCCTGTTCATCTCTTTTTCCAACTGCTGCCTAAATAATTGTTAACCTGAATAAATGTCTGAAGCACCTGGAGTACAGAGTCACCTGCTTAAGTGTATTTTACACTGCATATTTAATACGCTGTATTATTTTTTCAGAAGGATTATAAAGCAGAAAGATTCCCATTTAATGCTTTTCAAAGGTAGATATTGTAAGTATAATAAAAAGCTGTACAGTGCATTCATATGGAACATTTGCCCAACCAAGGTCAGGTCTATTTATTTACCCCCCAAAAAAGGGTAAATCTATGCATGATTCATTGTATTGAGCTCTTTAGTGACCAATTTGGATCCCTGCCAAGGTCTGATTGATTGTTCTATTAATACATCCAAGGCAAAATATGAAGAATAAATCAAGCAATGGAGGACCAACTTAGCCATGCTACAGAGACATGGTCTATAAGCCAAAAAGCAAAATCCTTTGCAAAGCTTGGCTGAGTAGCTATTGACTGCTTGCTAAACCAGTGTTGTCTTTGTTAATTAGGCTGGTTTGGGGGAGAAGAGAGGAGGGAGAGCCAAGGGAACGGGGATTAGAAAGGGCAAGGAGCCACGGCTGATACATGTTAGTAGTATATGAGCTAGTATTTGTAGGTATTATACTATACGTGACCTGTATTTTCCATTATGAGATGATTTGTCTTTCAAGTTAGGTTATTGCCTTTCCAGAAATGTCCTTTTGAAAATCAAAGTACATCAGAGAAAGGTGATATATTAACAGACTTATTTGTCCATGACCAGCAAACCAGGAAGCAGACAAGTCAGTTCATACTATAGGACAAGCTCTTCTCCTTTGAACAGCACATATGCATACTCTCAATCTCTCACCTCCCATTCACTCCTCAGTCTTCTGGAATTTAGCTTTAGTCCCTACCATTCCAGCAAATATCCTTTTATGGTAACCACTTACATCCAAATTGCCAAATTAAAAGAGTGCATTTTATTGCTTACCCTACTAAAACTCACTGCTGCTTTTAAATTTATGAATCATTTCGCTGTTCTTGAAATTGGCTTTCCTTTTACCTCACCCCACTATCCCTTGATGAATTTTACCTTTCCTTTCCCCTTTCCTATATAGCCTCTTCACCCTTCATCCATTCCAGGCTTTTGTTCTCAGAACCTTTTTTATTCTATAAGCACAGGTTGTCAGCATGAAACATTTGTTAAACATTCCTAAATCTATACCTCCAACACAAAATTTGTCATGGTTCTAAAAGTCATGTATCCAACAGCCTACTAAACTGAGTCATGTTGTCAACCCTTAATCATCCTTCTCTCATACTCAAACTCTACCCATCACCAAGTGAGTCCCCTTGCTTTTATTACCTAAAAGAGTGGCCTGCCCTCACCCTCTTTCCTGCCTGTCCCTCACCCTTCTCTTCCCGAAATACAGCCCTCTCTATACTTGATTCTTGTTTCTCTCAAAGGCTGATAGAATCTCTTGATTTGTCTCTAGGTTTGAGCTCTTCAAATCTGTCCTCTTGAAATTTACTGTCTAGAAGATGAGGCAAACAATAAACAAAATAAGTAAATATGCTAAAAGGTGGTAAGTGCAATAGAAAAAAAAATCAGGGTGGGGGATGGGAGACAAATAGGCTGACTCCTCCCTACCATTTTAACTTCATCTCCCAAATTTTAAAGTTTTACACCAAACTACTTGCTTTTTTTTTTTAGAATACACGATACAGTTTGCTACTCCTATATCTTTGTTTGTTCCCCTTCACTGAGGAATTCCCACTCATTTAAGCATTATTGGACTTACACTAGGCTGGCACAATGTTTGGACCTTCTAGTTCCTTGTCTACCCTGTGCATTCCTCTACTATGCAGTTAGGGCTGTGAATTATTATTTTCAGTTTATTTTCCTGTCTCTCTCACCAGGAGACACAATAAGATAGGGATCAGATTTTGCTCACGTTTGTATTCCCAACAGATTCAAATGGGCATTGCTTTATTTGCCCTGCGACTATATTTCTATAATTCCATGGTTGTTCAACTTCCACTTCTTTTCATATAGACACATTCTTTAGATACGCTATTTTTTTCTTTATTTATAATCCAAGATAGTTGATTTAAAAGATCTTCTATTTCTTTCTAGCGTTTTTCATTTCTATGTATTGTGATTAAATATTCAGAGTAATCCATCTAAAGATTCCAAAATCAGTCTTTCATCCATTTCCAAATTTCTGGGGTAGGATGAGGTGGGGGGGTCACACCACTATAGTCCCCAAATCCAAAGAGTGCAAAACATATGTGCAATTTTTAAATAGAAAGGAACTCTCTGGAAAATGGGAAATAGGAAGGAAAAAAAAATGATGTGGAGAAAAATACGCCATCTTTTCTAATCATAGTCACTATATTACAAGAAAACTGGTCGATAAAAGTGTGTGGCCAAGGACACTACAATTTTAATTTTTTTCTCCAAATTATTTGAAATGTGTCTCCTCACCATAATTTTAAAGCAGTGCTCTATTTACATTATTCTTAACTTAGTTTGTCTGATTTATTGCATCTTTTTCCACTTCATATATTTATACATTTATAGCCTGCTTAAAAATATATATATTTGTGTACACACATACATATATTTTTATTTTTGTGAATGCTAAATATATATTTTATTATTCATGAATAATATACCTTGAGCTGTAACAACAATTTTTTAAAGGTAAACCTTTATTTTTAAAAATGTTATATGTTATACATATGTTTAACAAACATAGGGCAAACACTGCCAGTAAGTTATTCATGTAAATCAACAGGAATTTCAGTTAATTGCTGGTCATTAAAATTAGTAATGGAAAAGAAATAGACAAAAGGTAAATGTGAACTAATTTATAGTATCTCATTAAAAATGCTTTGTCAAAAGCAAAATAGTATCTTTCAAGTTAAAAGTAATTAGAGCAATGAATTAGTCTAGGTTTTAATTAAAAATTGAAAATTCAGTATAGCTGTTACCTAATTTCACCAGCTAGAAAAATAAAGCACAATAAAATTTAGTTAAACTGGCTTAATATTTATATTTATTAATGAAGAGATATCTGGAACATTATGTTTGATATACATTTTGCAAATTAATTACAAATGAGTGCCTAAGAAGGTGGATATTTTTTTTTTTTTTTTTTTTTTTTTTTTTTTTTATGCGTTACGCGGACCTCTCACTGTTGTGGCCTCTCCCGTTGCGGAGGACAGGCTCCGGACGCGCAGGCTCAGCGGCCATGGCTCACGGGCCCAGCCGCTCCGCGGCATGTGGGATCTTCCCAGACCGGGGCACGAACCCGTGTCCCCTGCATCGGCAGGCGGACTCTCAACCACTGCGCCACCAGGGAAGCCCAGAAGGTGGATATTTGAAAAGAAATGTACATACACCGTGTAACTTTGCTCACATTAATGTGTTCTTAAATATCTGACAAAGCAAACTAAAATGGCTTTAAAAAATGTTAAGGATTAATAATTTGCATTGCCCTGATATAGAAAATACAATAAGTACAAATTCCAAATATGAGAATTAATGCTTAGCCATAGACTAATGTTTAGCCATAGACCAGTTCTAATACAGAAGTGAGTAGATACATTCAAATAACCAAATAGCTTTCTATTTTCTAATATCTAATCTCATGATAGAAAGCAAGAATATTTGTTTTTGTAATTTTCTTATATCACACTGTCCTCTGGATATTTTTATTTGATATCCTTTCATATTTTCAAATTCATCATCATCCTTCCACCTTCAAAGCTCCTTTACATTCCTCATGTTACTTTTATTAATGAAACTTGATGCTTCTAGAGCCTGCATATTTTTCCTTATCCAATGCTTTGGTTAACATTATTCCTATCCATGACATCCTTCAGTGACTAACCATTGCTTACCAAAGGAATTCCAACTTCCTTAGAATGCCATTTGCATCATTTATGACTTAGTCTCAAACTGTCTTTCTGGATTTAGCTCTCACTACTATATAACAAACCCTAGAGTACAATCAAACTGACTACATGTTATTGCACAGATGTGTGCTTCTTATTTTAATGTCTGAGTTCAGCTTGTTCTGTTCCTCTACCTCTGGTCTGAATGAGCATTAAACCTAACCTTTAATTCCCCTTTTGTCAGATCTCCATCTTTAAAATCTTACCCATCCTTCAAGCCCTGTTTCAAATTTCAACTCATCCACAAATCTTTCCCTCATCACCTAAGAAATAATAATTTTTCTTCCACTCAATTCCCATTAAGAGGCTGTATATGAATTGCATTCCTGCGGACATTTTTATTTTAACACACTTATACTAAGTAGCAACTATGGCCAAGACACTGTCAGACAGTACAAGGGATACTATGGTAAAGAAGATATAATCCCTACTCTAAAGAATATTATAATCTAGTGGAGATACAAGATAAGTGTACAAATGATTGTAATATCAAAAAGAGTGAGGACATTTTCCTAAGAAAAGTACATAAAAATTTGGGGAGGATATTAAAATCTACTGTCGAGATAAACTTCATTTGTAATGACAACTGAGATACATCTTGAACAAAATGAAATGATTTGGAAGACAGAGATAAGGTACAGAATATTCCCAGTTAAATAAATATGAATCAAGGTTTTGGAGATAAACATGTTCAGAGAATGCTCATGGATAGTGTTATAGGCTGAACTCCTTTCCTTCAAAATTTATATGTTAAAGACCTAACCTCCAGTACCTCAAAACATAACTATATTTGTACAGGGCCTTTAAAGAGGTGATTTAGTTAAAATGAAGCTGTTAGGGTGGTCCTAATTCAATCTGACTGGTGTCCTTACAAAAAGAGGAGATTTAGACACACAAAGACACCAGAGATGCATGCACACAGAGAAAAGGCTATGAAAGGACATAGCAAGAAGGTGGTCATATGCAAGCCAGGGAGAGAAACCAACCATGCTCACAGCTTGATCTTGGACTTCCAGCCTGCAGAACTGTTAGAAAATAAAGTTCTATTGTTTAAGTCATCTTGTATCCTGTTATGGCAGCCCTAGCCACGTAATATTAATACCTTATTCAATTACGCAACATAAATACCAAGTAATGGAAGTTAAAGCTAGATATATATTGTTGGAGTTAATAATATAAATAAGTGAATTGATACTTATAATACATATAAAACACTTAGGACAGTATCTTGACTACTCAACCTATACTCTACTTCAAATGATGAATCTTAGCCAATCATGGTAATTTGATGCCCCTTGCTTGCCAATGATCAACTCATGGATTGGCAGTCTTAAGTAATTTCTGGCCAATGAGACATGAGGTAGTAGGGATGCTTCTGGAGACAGCTTCCTTACCAATAAGAGAGAACAGAGGCAAAGATATTCACTTTTTTCCTTCTTATGTTGTCTTGTCTGTATACGAGTCTGGGACCACAGCAGCCATCTTATTGCCAGCCTGGGAGTGAAGGGATTCCCGACATAGAAGAGCAAGATGATGATGCCACTGAACTACTGAATCAACCGACCCTGGTGTCTGTTCTACCTCTGATTCCCTATTAATTAAGATAGTAAATTTTTCATTGATTAAAACAAATTAAGTATAGTGTTCCTTGCAGCCAAAAGCAATTTAAACAAATATAGGCTGAGCTGAGTAATACGTTCTATATTCAAAGGCTAGTCATTAAAATATTGTATTTAGTAGTAATGTTTTAGAAGTAATGTAGGTGGGATTAGAAGGAAGTCATGAAGTTGGGAGACCCAGTTAAGAGTCTAATTATCCTAGTAATAGTTAAATAGGCTTAAGCCTAGGAACATGACAGGGTTCTAGAGAAGGTGGCAGTGGTAGTGGAGTAAGTTAATGGGGTTTTATTTCCAACTTCTTTGTCATTATTCAAATTCAGGTGTTCGTCTTTTCTTTCCTGAATTACTGTAGTAGTTGTCACTAATTTGTGCTCCTGCCTTTGAGTTTCCTTCCTTAATCTCACCCTCTTTTTCTACCCTTCTAAAATCCATTCACGATATGGCTACTAGGATTATCTTTAGAAAAATATTAATTCCACTCTTGTCACTCAATATCTTTTCATTGCCTTTACAGAGCCTTTTAGAATAAAACCCAACTACTTAGCATTCTATACAAGACTTTTCAAAATCTGTCCCTCTATGTCTCATCCTAACACATTGTTACGTGTTGAATTTTGCCCCCCCCAAAAAAAATTATGCTAAAATCCTAACCCCCAATACCTCAGAATGTGACCTTATTTGGAAATAGGGCTGTTGCAGATGTAATTTGCAACAGTCTCCGACAGTCTCCTGGACTCTTCCTAACTCTTTGGCAACTCTTTCTTTTTTTGTTTCTCTTCCTAAATGTTGTAGTATTCCAGTCTCTAGTCCTTGGTATTACTCCCTTTTCTGTCTGGTCACATTTGTTCTTTCCCAAGGCTTTAAATATCAACTCTAAACTGTGACCCTGAAATTTATACCTATAGTCATCAACAGCCCCACTAGATTTGTATATCTAACTTTCTACCCAATATCTCCAAATGTCTAATAAAAAGCATAACCCTAATACATCCAACAAGGCTCTAGACTCTTTCCCACCCCAACTCATCCCCTCCAATAATATTTCCTACCTCGGCAATTGCTACAACTATCGTGCCAGTTGTTCAGTTATCATCTCCGCTGCTTCTCCTATAATTTAAATTTAATCCATCTCAGTCCTCTCAGGTTTTCTTTCATAATATATGTTAAATCTGATCACTTTTCATCACTTCAAACATTAAACATCACGAGCTTCTTTGTCTCCAGA
The DNA here is from genome assembly GCF_963924675.1 of Phocoena phocoena. Taxonomy (NCBI): domain Eukaryota; kingdom Metazoa; phylum Chordata; class Mammalia; order Artiodactyla; family Phocoenidae; genus Phocoena; species Phocoena phocoena. The sequence continues at coordinate 82,904,128 of NC_089223.1, read as the reverse complement.
ATGGACTTCTGTATACTGTTGCCACCTAAATGCCTTCATGTTTCCTATCTGGCTTCCTATGGTCTGTTTTCCACAAGTAACAAGAGTGAACTCTGTTAAATATGAATAATTAATACATTACATATATTAGGTCATTTATTTCTCACAACCTAATAAGAAGGTCACATTTACTTTTCCATTTCACAGATAAGAAAAATGAGTAACTTGCCCAAGATCATAGCTGATAACAGACAGACTGGGATTGAAACTGAGGCAGCCTGCTTTCTTAAGTCACACTGTTATATACTCACATCTACACTTAAAACCATTCAATGGCTTTTCATCATCCACTGTGTTAAAGTAAAACACAAAATAGAGACCAGACTTGAAAACTCCTTGAGCAGACAAAACCATTTAAGCCATGTGGGCAAAACTAAATCTAACTCTTTTCTTGAATTTAAGTGAAACTTAGGTTATTTCTTATAAATGCCTTTGATAATCAAAACAAACTTGTCATCTTCCTAAAAATGATACAAGATAATCACTTTTAACCAATCCCTGTCCTCTGGAAACCTCACTGTAATAACCAATCATTGTAAAGGTTAAACAACTTCCTCATTTTCACTCTGTAAGCCATCCTGTAACAAAGGACCTCTGAGCTTCATATCAGTCTTGAATTTGAAAGCTCCCAGTTCAAGAACTGCTCTTATATGCGTAATAAACTCTTACTAAATACTATTTTATTGATCTGGTGGTTTTAATTTTGCTGTTTCTGAATTTCTTTTAAATTTATTATTTATTTATTTATTTTTAGCTGCATCGGGTCTTCGTTACTGTGTGTGGTCTTTCTCTAGTTGCGGCGAGCGGGGGCTACTCTTTCTTGCAGTGTGCGGGCTTCTCATTGCAGTGGCTTCTCTTGTTGCAGAGCACAGGCTCTAGGTGCACAGGCTTCAGTAGCTGTGGCACGCAGGCTCAATAGTTGTGGCTCACGGGCTCTAGAGCGCAGGCTTAGTAGTTGTGGCTCACGAGCTTAGTTGCTCCGCAGCATGTGGGATCTTCCCAGACCAGGGCTCGAACCCATGTCCCCTGCATTGGCAGGCGGATTCTTAACCACTGCACCACCAGGGAAGCTCTGTTTCTGAATTTTTGACAGAATGCACACTTCTTACCATGACTTAGGCCTACATCATTTTTCATGATTTTGCCCCTACCTACATCTCCAACTCATTGCAACCATTCTCCCTCCATCTTTATTGCTCCTCAAACACCACCAAGTTGATTTCCATCTCAGAGCTTTTGCACTTTGTGACATTGTGGTTTCCTCCTAGTCTTCTCCCAAATCTTTGTATAAATCCCGCCCTCAATTATTTAGGTATCTGTTCAGCTGTCCCCAGCATATCTATCAGAAACAACCTTCTCTCTCATGTTTTTCTTCTCTCCACCCCTTCACTCTCCATCCCTTTACATGGCTGCATTACCCTCATCACTGCCTGGAATTATTAAAAGGTATTTGTTTACTGTTTAACTGTATGAAATTGATATGTTTAGCATAATAATTGTTTTATTTACAATTTTGATATCTACAGTTTGAAATAACTTTACACTTATTAAAATGTGTTTCTATTTACTAATACAATCTTCAAAGAGGTCAACCTACAAGAAAAATTATATTTAACCATCCTTATATCCATGCAAAGTACCCACACAGTGCCATTCTTATTATAGACATTTGAAAAAGATATACTTAATAAATGAACACATGAATGTTTTAAAATACATTTTTAAAATGTCATTAACTAAATAATGATTTTCATTTGGGATAAACATTCTCTGACAAATTTAAATTACCCAACTATAGTTGACAGCAATAAATTGTTTCAGGAAAAATAAGAGTTAATATAAATTAGAAATGACTGCCTTCCCTAATTCTCAGTGTCCTTAATTTCTCTTGCCTCCAATTCAAGTCCAACCATGAGACTATTAACCAAAGTGCCACTGCACTAGTACATCTATTCTTGTTAGTTGGCATCACTGTTTTAAAAATAAGATGAATATTTTACTTGAATGTGAGTTGGGCCAATTTTTGCAAACTTTAGAATATAGTTCAATAGTCTGGTAATACATTTTAAAATATCCTATCTCTTCAAGGGTTTTTGGATTCCTTCATTTCTTAAAATACTAGATGAGAGCAGAATACTTGTAAAGATAGAAAGTAACATGCCAAAGTTTGGAAAAGCAGCAGGTATGTGAGGCATGCGAAAATAATGAGGCAAGTATATTTGCTGATTTGAACTTCAATAGCAGGCTGTTCTCCTGGGAAGGTGTTTTTACAGACACTTCAATCATTTATGCTACTAGCCTTTGCTTTACTGGTAGGTGTTGAGGTTTTTTTTGTTTGTTTGTTTTGTTTTTTCCTAAGTGGGTCAAGAGCACAAATGTTTTAACCACAGAAAAATATGTTAAGGTACTAAATAATAAGGCCTTGATTTAAAAATTATAGCATTCTCAAGGATGTAGTTTAAGACTTTAGTTATTCCCAGTGTGACCTCCTGGGCTTACTTGATTCTCAGCAGAAAACCATCTGCATTCTCTACAATGTACGCAAATGCTACCAACTGTTTTGGGAGAAACACAACATGTTAAGCACATGATGTGTCAGGTAAAGGAAAAAGAAAAGTGTTTTTCTTCTTGAATTTTAATCCCCTTCCTTCCTCATTTTTTGTTCTCTCCACAGTAGTAAATCTGTGTTGTGTGGTGAGATATGTCAACTCGTTCAGGCCACTGGAGTCCCATTTAATGCCCTCATGTCCTTATGCTTTCAATGACTCTCTCAATGTCCCCTCTCACTCCAGATTCCTGAACAAATTTATTACCTTCCTCCCTGTGTGCTTACAAAATATCCATTTCTTAGCATTCCAGGGAGATTCAGAATGAAAAATAAAAATCTCCATCCAAGGCTGAGATTTCTATGAGTGTATGGATTTGAAGAAATGACAAAAGTAAACATTTATTAGACACCTTGACCAATGAAAAAAGGAGACAAGGCAGAGTGGGAGAAAAGGAAACGTGTGAGTCTTGGATTTGTGGACAAATCCAAGTAGGAATAGATGGTACAGAAAAATTCAAATTAAATATGAAAGATGCAAATTGTCAAGCATTAGACTGTGCACTTACACTTGATTTAATGAAGCCCACTGTCTAGAGAAAGACCTCTAACTTGTCAGGTTTTCCTCCATAAAATGAACATTTTTCCTGCACCATGTTGTTCTTTTCAAAGGTTTATTTCTAACATAGCCCGATTTCTACAAGGAAGCTCTTGGAAACAAAACCCACATACTTCTAAAATACTTAGCAGTGGAATATATTAACTGACAACAGAAAGTTGAAGGACATATGTACTAAATATTTTGAATTAAATTATTTCTCAAGACACTTATTATGGTACAGTTTTCTAATCAAATTTGACTTTTAAAATTATTAAATACTGCTGTTCTCAGACTAATGAAACTGGTTCAGAACCCTATTCATTTACTTTTTTGTTTACTAAATAATAATTGAATGGCTAGCACATGCTAGGCTCTTCTTGGATTTTCAAGGGCATTTGTTTCACTCTCTCATGGAAGGCATTAGAGATGCTAATAACTCTGGCGGTCAAATGAGCTTCTAAGACAATAGTTTAATACCCTATAACACCAGAAGGAAAGACAAGCACAAATCATAACAGCATCTGAAAGCATGAGTTCAGATTTGAACATAGCAACTTAGTAGCTGCATGAACTTGGTCACTTGAACCCTCAGTATCTTTTTCATCTGTGCAAGGGAGAATACAATGATACCTTACTCATCATATTGTTGTGAGGGTTACAACATGTGATAATAGATGTAACGTATTTAGCACAGTGCTAGGTACATAGAAAAATGCCCAGTAAATATTAGCTACTCCTAGCAGTATTTGCAGTAGTATTCAATAGCAGCAGCAGTAGAATTTGTACTTAGCTAATGCATTTTAATATATTCTGTATATAGTTCACAGATATATATTTATTAAACATATATAGCTTATGTAAAAAATATTTTGTGAATTATTCTTTTATTCTTTCTGTTAGATTATAACCTCCCAAATAAGTTTATACATACACATGCACAGTCGTATGTATATATGTGTGTGCACATATATGTGTTCATGCTTTGTGTAATATGCATGTGTGTGCATATATAAAGGGAGAGAGCGAGGAAGAGAAATTCATAAGGGAAGCATCCAACGTCTGCCTCATTCTAAGATTTTACTCTAAGAAATGCAATTATAGTTACATTATCTCACTCATTTTGACTGATGCTGATTAACCTAAATTAATAAAATCTGAATTATAATATTCCTTTTAAAAATGTAACATTACTACCTCCATTAAAATTACAAGCAATGCTACCTATGTATTATTCAGTAATTATAAATTAAATATTAACTATTTAAATGTTTACAAATATCAAATCTTCAGCATAGATACAATTATCAAGCAATAAACTATTGGTCGTTCACATTATGGGTAGAAGGGCTGGAAGGCTGGAAACTCAGGCACAATTTCTATGCTACTGTCTTGAAGAATTTCTTCCACTCTGGAAAACTTGTTTATTCTTACGGCCTTCAACTGAATGGAGGATGCCCACCCACATTACTGAGGGTAATCTTTTTTACTTAAAGTCTATGGATCTTAAGTTTTAATCACATCTACAAAATATATTCACAACAACATCTAGACTAGCGTTTGGCCAACAACTGGGCAAGTCAAGTCAAGGTGACATATAAAATTAACAATCACATAGAATATAATATAATTTATGTAAATCATATTGGATACAAAACAACTCATTCATTGATTTACTCAACAAATAAATTTAGGGGGCTACTCTGTGCCAGGGACATCAGTGACCAGACAAAAATTGCTGACCTCATAGAGTCTATAGTCAGGGGAAGAAGACCATAAAAAAACAATCCATTAGTGTTTTAGAGGATAGATGGTCTAGAAAATATAGAGCAAGATAAGAGAATTTCAAAGTGATGAAATGGGGTTTGAAATGTTTCTAAATATAGTCACAATAGACATCATTGAGGTGACATCTGAGCAAAGACTTCAAGGAATATTAGTTTTTCATTTGGCTTTCATTGAGTTATGCTGTGTCAACCACCCCCAAGTCACCATGGCTTAGAAAAACTGGTGTGTATTCCCCAGGTACATGGCATGACCTTTATGGATCAGCTGTGACACTGCTTCAAGTTGTAAATTCAGGAAACAGATTAGAGAAGCAGCCTCTATTGGAAGCATGCCATTCCCATGTCAGAGAAGGAGAGAAAATGAATGGAGGAACCACAAAATGCCCTTAACTGTCATTCTTCTTGGACTAGCATGCCACATCCATTCACTTTTTATTGCCTCAAGCATGTCACTTGGTCAAACCCGATAGCAATAGAGTAGGAGTACTCATCTCACAGGAGTGTCAGGAGTAATTGGAAGCAATAATACCATCCTGTTTCCTTCACCTTCTCACATAAAATACACATGCCTCACCCCCACACAAAAAAAAACCTAATTGTGCCATCATGCTCAAAGTCCATGATATGGTAGTCTTTAGATCAGGCCCATAATTAGCTTTTCCTGATTCAAAGATCCAAGAACTGAAAAGTCAATTTATCTGTCCAACACACATCACACAGTGGTGGAATACAGACAGACGGCCCACAAGAAACATTCCCATTTAAACAGAGTGAGAATAGAAAACAGACATCATCACTAATATGTAGCGACACTGAAATCTCCCCAGGGAGAAATTACAAAGGGCTCCCACCCTGGAGGAAGAGAATGTTCCTTAATTAGGCCCAGTTTGCATTACTTTGAAGTAAATCCTAGTCTGCTGTTCTTTTGGTATGTGTCGCTCCCTCCAGCATATTTTCCTTTTCTGTGTCTCCTAAGTTCTCATCTGAAGAGAACATTGAAGAAAATATTCTCCCTGAGGGCTACACAGCTTTCTCATCTTCCTTTCTTTCTGTGGAAAGTGGACACCCAAAGTTAAGTCTCAAGGAGTCACAGTGTATTTTAAATCCAGATTAATGACTCCTTTGGCAGTACAACTCTTTCAAAAGCATAGTTTGCTTTTCTTCTTTTTCCCAATTCATATGTTAGCAGCTTACCCACAAATTATTCATTTTTCAAGACTTATTTGCAGGTAACTGGAACTTACCAATCCTTATTGGGAAATCCATGCCTTTATTCTTTTTTCCTTGAGCCATTTTGTCTAACAAAGTTTTCATCAGGCACTACCTTAATCAATTTGGAAACTTTAACAAAGGGTTTTATGGCCATGATTCTAATTTAGTACTTTCAGAAGAGACTGAGCTTAAACTAGCCTTTGTTTTCAAAGGCTATCTCAGTTTTATTTTTTATCTGTTGGAAATGAGAAGTAGTGACAGCTTCTACACCTGGAAACTTTGGGAATTTCTGAGCTTTCTATATTCCCATTCGGTTTTGCTTACAAGGTAGCCAATTATGTATTTTCTAATTTAATGTCTTTCTTATAGTGTCTGGTCAAAGCAGCCAATATCAACCAAGGCAGTTTAGCAATATTCTCTCTCTTATTCATCCCTGCACAACATTGTAATCATCTGTTGAGACTCCAATAACAGTTCCCTGGGTACCAAAGGGAAAGTTAATGTGAAGGGTGATTGTATTTGTTTAATCAGCACCCCGATTCTTGGCACTAATTTCTATATTCACTTTCATTATGTATGATACAATAACAAAAATCCCTATTTTCAGCAACTTCCAACAACAAATATATATTTCTCTCTTGTGTTACAAGTATCTCATAAATCAGTTGTGTTTCTGCTCTCTGTTGTTTCATACCAGGGTCTATGCTAAAGGCAAAGCCCTTATCTGGATCATGCAGATCTCATAGCAGAGAGAAAAGATCATACAATAGCTCTTAAAGCTTCTACTTTGGAGAGGCATATATCACCGTTCATTTCATTAGGCAGATCAGTCATACATCCCAATGGGGTAGCAAAAACCTTTTTAAAGCAAAGAATGTTTGGCAACCATGACAATCTGCCCCAGGGAGACAGCAATGCAGACATCTGGCACAAGGGAATTTCAGGCACAATGAACAGCCAGTGCAAAAAGTGGGAATATGTCTGTGAATAGAGAAAAGCGTGCAAGCTGGGAAGTTGTCAAGTGCAGAGACGGGGGAAGGAACAAAATTTTGTAGGGCTTTGTAGGCTATTGTAATGACTTTGGCTTTTAGAGTAAAGGAAGAGTTTTGAGCAAAGAAGTAATGTCATCTAACTTTTATTTTAAAGGAATTACTGTAGCTGCTGTGACTAGATGACATGGACAATGGGGTGTTAGTAGGGAGACATGTTAGAAGGATATTGCTATAAAAGTGAGAAAGTGATTCCTTAGACCAGGGTAATAGAGATGGAGGTACAGAGATGTGGTCAGAAGGGTATTGAAGGTGAGCCACAAGTTCTCCAAGTGGGTTTAATATGGAATGTGAGAGAAATAAAAGTCAAAGTTAGATTCAAGATCTAACTTCTAACTTGCAACTAAAAGGAAGTTGTCATTAACTGATATGGGGAAGGTTGTGGGTACAGCAGGTTTAGGGAGAAGATTAGGAGTTCCACTTAGCATACAAGTTTGAGATGGCAATAAGATATCCCCATGTAGAAGTCAAGTTTGGGGGAAAGAAGGAGGAATTTAAAAAATAAGAGGGCTTGCCTGGTGGCGCAGTGGTTAAGAGTCCACCTGCCGATGCAGAGGACACGGGTTCGTGCCCCAGTCCGGGAAGATCCCACATGCCATGGAGCAGCTGGGCCTGTGAGCCATGGCCGCTGAGCCTGCGCATCTGGAGCCTGTGCTCCACAACGGGGGAGGCCGCAACAGTGAGAGGCCCGCGTACTGCAAAAATAAAAATAAAAAATAAGAGATTATGAGTCTATAATTTTATTTAAAACCATTGGATTGAATGAAAAAACCAAATGTGTGAGTATAATTAGAAAAGATGACAAGGTCACTCCAATTTTAAGAGATCCAGGAGAAGAAAATGAACAAGGAAGCAAGATTTAGTTTACAGGATGAAAACTAATAGTGTGTGATATGCTGAAAGCTAAGAAATTAATGTGTTCAAGGAGACAGGTGTGATCAAATGATGCTGCTAGATTACTTAAAAAGACTGAGATTTGCCCACTGGCTTAGCAATTTAGAAGTTATTGTGACTTTGAAAAGAACAGTTATGTGAAGTGATGGGGCAAAAACCGAACAGGAGTAATGTTAAGGATGAACAAAAGACAAGAATGGGGACACTGAGTGTAGATAATATAATATATCCAAGAGAGAATGGAATGGGCTTGGGGTAAGTTATATAATGGATTTCAACTTCACATAAGATGGTTTATTCTTTTATAAAAATTGACAGTAACAATATTCTAACATTTGCTAATTTCTAGGAAAATGAAGCATAGGTGTTATCTACTATGCTTTGTACTTTTCATTTAAAAGAAAAAGGAAGGTAGAACAAAAATGAGTCCTTTACAAGAGAATTAATCAAACTTTAGGAATTTGATGAGTGCTTAGAAAATCATGTAAAGAGAGGAAAAATATTCTAATTCAGCCAAGACTGATTTATTATGGCTATCTCTTTTATTGTCAAAAAATCTGTGGGAGCTAATTAGATATGGTTGGAATAGATATGGTGGGAATCCCACTAGAAATGGTGGGAATCTGAGTCCTGGGGCAAGTTGAGGGATGGGTTGTGATTTGTAAAGGTGAGAGGTAGAAAGAAACCAAGCAAGACAGATGACGTGCATATCCTTTATGAAGTCTGGGATCGAAGACCTGTGGCAAAATAAGTCAAATTATCTGTGAGTGTCAGGGAGATGAGAAATAAGGTTAGAAACTAGAGTCAAACAGATGAACAGAGTCAAAAGCTGAAGGTATCAGTAATTCTAGACTGTGTGTGAGAGGGAAAGGGGAGTCATATGTAGACAAGATGTAGATGTGAATTTGGACAGATGAACTGGAGAGCTAACATGCCCCTGAAGAAGTCAATTCTACCCCCGCTACTTCATAAAGAAAACCAAATTGCCTCTGGAAAACATTATGACCCTACATTTTTCTCTGAGTTTGGTCAGGCTGCTTCTGGGCATTTTCAAACAGATTTATATCTATATCTATATGAAGAATAAGCTACAGATATGATCTTGCAATAAGCTCCTTCATGGCAGTTACTTTGTTCTCTCATATGCACCCATCTCCCTTAATCTATGCTCAGAAAGTAGAAAGGGTTCAGTATACACTATTCAGTGAACATTGATGTTCTTATAGTCAATAGATAAACTTTGTAAACAAATAACTTCAGATATATATGTATATATAACACGTTGATGAACTAAATCATATTTAAAGGCAATAGAAGACATTGCTTTTCCAAGGACTCAGTTGGATTCCTTTTTAAGGAAAATATATTTATGAAATAAAATTTACCCATTAAGCTAAATTGTATGTGGGTATCATTTAGATTACAGATTTAAGGTAGTGCTTCAAAATTCAAAGTATTAAATATTTGTCTGAAAAGAAGTGAAAAATATATAACAAAAGTGCCTTTGGGGTTCTTCAAAAATTAAATTTAATCAGTCAGAAATGGAATGTAACAAAAATTACCACTATATTGATACTTATTTTAATCATACAATAAAACTGCTTAATACAATTGATTTTTCATTCCATTGCATTAGCTTAGAATTAAATCCAGTATATTAAATCAAGAGTTAATTGGAAAATGTTGTTAAAGATAACAGGTTTTGCTGAGATCGAAGCAGCTTTCTTTTAATAAACCCAAAGGTGACATTATAGTTGAATATGTTCCCCTTGAATATTTTGGAGTATTACTATGCAAAGATCAGCCTTTTAAGAGTTTTAAACTGCCACCAAGTATGATCTTATTTTATCTGATATTTCTGAAGAACTCTTAAAAGTAAATAAGATGAGCAAACCTTTAATTTGACATTTCTTGAATTTAAATATTCATAAGGCGATTGATATTTAAACATCATCTACTGAAGAGCTCAATTTCAATGAACCAATCAATGTATCAAATTCAGATGTATTACTTTGGGATGATGAGGGAACAGTAAAAGAGGAAAACTTGTTTGTTTTTATTAGAAAATGGATTTTAAATATATATCTAGTTTAATCTGTGAGACCTGATTTTTAAAGATGAATCAAATTTTCTGTAACTAAAAATACTATTGTCCTCTGTATTACAATATTTGCTACATATTATTTTATTATATTTTAATTGAAATATCTTTTGCTGTAAAAATTAAGTAGATATTTTAAAAGTGAATTTTATTATGGGAAAAAAAACTTATTGATCTTGCACATGAACTTTATATAATTTGCCCTTCATAAAAATATGTCTGGAAACTGAGAAGAATGTACATTTGTTATAAGACCTCAAAAATTCAAGTAAGGACAGGAGTTAGGATATGAAATATAACTCAAAAAGTTAGATTTTTATAACCAGTTGCAAAATGATTCAGTATTCAAGATCCTGTTGAACTTTCAAAAATGATGGAGAAACTGTTTAACTCAAAAGTCAGAGATCTTGCATAATATTTTGTAGGGATTAAAAAATCTCAATGTCTGCCCTTTAAAAACAAAGTGTTTCACACATATTTTTGTTGAATTAGAGAAAATATTTCAAAATTCAATGTTTTATTTCTAATAGGATAGATGGAGAATTTTTAAATCAATAAGGATAGGATGAATTTCCAAATTAAAAAGTGCTGAGATAACTGGTTCTGAAGGGTAAAAGTATCACCCTCTGTGTAAAATGTGAAATGCTAAAAAGTAAAACTATTTCATCACTGAAAGAATAGATTTTACTTTTGTTTGCTTGGAAGGAAAGGAAGGTGTATCTAATCATAAAAGCAAAGGAAGAGGCTATAATGTGAGAGATGGATTTTTAGAATCTAGGAAATGTGAAATATTTTAGGTCAAACAGTCTCAGAAACAAAGAAAAAAAAAAGACAATCATCAGTAAAAAACCACTTGCAACTTTTAGGAGAGAGACCTCGTATTATTACCATAAAGTAAATTCTCACAAATCAATAACAAAAAGCAAATAACGTGAGAGGAAAATATCCCCAAACAAAATAAATGAAGATGTAATTAGTGGTAGAAGGGGCTGGGCAGTATGGGTGAAAATACACAACCTAGGGCTTCCCTGGCGGCGCAGTGGTTGAGAGTCTGACTGCCGATGCAGGGAACACGGGTTCGTGCCCCTGTCTGGGAAGATCCCACATGCCGCGGAGAGGCTAGGCCCGTGAGCCGTGGCCGCTGGGCCTGCGCGTCCGGAGCCTGTGCTCCGCAATGGGAGAGGCCACAACAATGAGAGGCCCACGTACCGCAAAAAAAAAAAAAAAAAAAATACACAACCTAACCAATAGTAAGTAAAGGACGAAATAAAATCACAGTTGCGGGCCTGCCTGACCACTTGTAGTTCAGCGCTGCTCTATCGGAATTGATTTTTGTTCAAACTCTTAAAATTTGTAATATGCGTCAGTTTATCTTAAACAGTTCTGGTATCAGAGGGAACCTAGTAAACCCCAGCCAGCCCCCCAGAAACAGTGACCGAGCAGGTGTAGGTACCTTTGGGCCTGAAGCCTATGGGGTGGCGGGTAAATCCCTATGGGATCCCGGATTCTTAGCGCCTTTTCGTTCTGAGCTTTCAGAAGTTTGTGAAGCCTTTCTTCTTCCGGTCTCAGTCAGGAAACCAGCCGGAGTCGGACTGGGTCCAGGATCGGACCCGGTCCGACTGAGAAACCGGACTGGTTCCAGTGTGAGGCCCAGGTGAACAAAGTTTTGTTTTAAGGCTGAACAAGTAGGCATCAAACGCCAAACTCTGCACTATGAGTAAAACAAGCAAAAAAATGAGTTTATCACAAAGGTTTTGACCTGCAAGCAGGCAAACTTAGGGCTATGAAGGCAACGTGTTCCCAGTTGCTCACAGACTTGTGGCATTTTATGGGGTAACTTCGAGAGTTGGTTTTTTCAGCGGATTGGAGGCCTGGTGGTCTTCTTTCCTATTTGGGTAAGGATAGCCTAGTCACGGGACCAAAACCTCCAGAGAGGGCATAAACAGACTTGGCATTTGGGGACTGGCTGGCATCCTCTGCTGCTTTCTAAGAACTGCAAATTCCTGCAACTTCTTTTTTTTTTTTAGCGGTACGTGGGCCTCTCACTGTTGTGGCCTCTCCCGTTGCGGAGCACAGGTTCCGGACGCGCAGGCTCAGCGGCCATGGCTTACGGGCCCAGCCGCTCCGCGGCATGTGGGATCTTCCCAGACCGGGGCACAAACGCGTGTCCCCTGCATCGGCAGACGGACTCTCAACCACTGCGCCACCAGGGAAGCCCTCCTGCAACTTCTGTTAGGTAAAGTTTTGTTACCTTTCTTAAATGCTCCTGTGTTGGTAAGCTCCAGTTTATTCCCAGCATAAAGTGACTCCATTTTAGTTTTGGTTCTACAGAGGTTAAACTTAGCAAAGATAAAATTCAATTACAGTGGCCACATTGGAGAACTTTTAACCATCTGAGATAAGCTTATCCATTTAAAAGATGCCCTGAAGAAAAAGAGGTCTCAGCCAGGCATACACTTTAGAGGGTAAAAGGAAAATTATTTTTCCTCCTCTACAGGTTCTGATGACCAGAATGAGACCCGCTGGGACAATCCACTGACTGTGGAGCCTACAGATGGCATCCTGGCAAAACCAGCAGAAGGCGGCAAAGGGTAAGAATTCCTACCAAAGTCAGCACTCACAGATCTCTATCTGTGGTGTCTGATCAAGAGAGGAAGGTAAAATTTCACATTGTCTCTTTCTTTCTGAATTCAAATTGGCAGAAAGAAAACATCGGTTATCAATCCTTTCTTGCCTTCTTGTTTGTCTAAGAACTTGGCTTGGCAGCTGTCAGTTTGGGGTCCCTCAAACTATGGCTGGACAAAATTGTGGGTTGCCCTCCATTTATAGCTGGGGTCCTACTGACTGCTTCCAGCTCTCAGGGGAAGTGTCTTAAGTCTTTCTTTCTTTTGGTTATCTTTGAGAGTGGCTCTGAATCCTGGGAGAATAGTAGCTTTTGCACCCTGTTGGGGACCCCTCTTGTGTGCATGGGGTTGTTCAATACTGCCAAGAATACCTACTGTTTCCCCTGGCTGAAACTTGACAAGGTATTTAAAAGGTGTTTGGTTGTTGTTGTTGTTTTTTTAAGTATCTCTATGATCAGAAGTTGGCCAAATTGGAAGCTTATATTCAGAACCTGATTGGAACCATTTTTTAACGCCTTTTCCCATAAGCTAAAATGAAACTATGCACCCAAAAGGACAGGAAAATATTCTGAAACCACTGTAGAAGGATTTACTAAAACATTCCAAAGACATGCAGCTCTAAATCTAAAGCATAGGGATCTTTTGATTTCCATCTTAGTTGAAGATCTTTTCCCTGAAGAAGGAGTTTGTACCATAATAAATACCTCCTGTACCTATATCATCAACACCTCTGGTATTTTAGCAAATACAAAAAACTAACAAATAAGCCATTTGGCTAAAAGAGGTTGATGCCCCTTCAGATACATTTCTTGACTTATCTGATATTAACTGGTTTGGTTCATTAAAATAATAATAATAAGTAAAATTCAAATCATGAGGTAATTACTCATGTTCAAATTGGTACCCTTTTAGACATAAGCCTATATCCAATGTCAGTGAGGTGAGTTCATAACACTTATCAGAGCCTTAAGAAGGAATGTTTATATTTTGATGCAGAAATGAATGCTACTATGGAAACTTTCTCTAGGAAAGTTAGAAACTTAGTCCAAGATAAAAATAAAATAAAATAAAATATACACATAAAATGTATACACAGGAATGGCTACTGGAGAATTATATAGGCAAAACTGGAAGCAAATTCAATGTATAAATAATGCAACTAACTAAATAAATAAATCTTCGCATATTCATGAACTAGAGTACTCTGCTAGCATTGGAAAGCATGTTTTATAAAAATACTTAATGACTCAGGAAATGTCATGTTACTGGTGCCTTTTAAACTTAGAAAGGATTAGTAATAATAGGATTATTGTAAGACTAAAATGATAAATATGTAAAATATGTCTTATATATGTAAATAGATGTTTATATGTACATTCATGGTGTGGGGATATTACTAACAAGTTTTTCTTGATTATCATGTTATTTTCCTGATCTTTTATCTGACTGAGATAATTTGGGGAGATTACTTTGCTTGGAACATTCTTTCAAACTGAGATTTTTCAAACTTGCTTCATTTTTAAAACTCAGGAAAGACTTTCCTACTTCCTTCTCTATGGCAGCTTAAGCCTCAAGCCTTCCTACTCACAGGGAATCAAACCAGCAGCATCACAACAATTTGAGAGCTTGTTAGAAAATAGAGTCTTAGGCTTCACCCCAGATGTACTACATCAGGTTCTATCAATATGTTGTAACATTATCGGGGGGTAATTTGTATGCATATTGAAATTTGAGAAGCACTTCTCTAAAACATTAAGAGGAATTGAAAATGTATATTACTCTCCTAACAATTCTTTCCAGTAACAGAATCTTTTCAGAAAAAATTCAAAGTTTAAGAGAGAATGGACTTGAGGACACAGGAGTGAGGGGGAAGCTGGGGCAAAGTGAGAGTAGCAGTGACATATATACACTACCAAATGTAAAATAGTTAGCTAGCGGGAAGCAGCAGCATAGCACAGGGAGATCAGCTCAGTGCTTTGCAATGACCTAGGTGGGTGGGATAGGGAGGATGGGAGAGGCTCATGAGGGAGGGGATATGGGGATATATGTATGCATATGGCTGATTCACTTTGTTGTACAACAGAAACTAACTGGCATTGTGAAGCAATTATAGTCCAATAAAGATGTATTAAAAAAAGATTAATTTATGCAGTTGGAGTATTAATTAGTATAATTGTTTTGAAACCATTCAACTCAGACTGGGACTTGAACCCAATATCTTTTAATTGAGATCACACACCTGGTCTCAGGACTTAATGAAGCTCAGGTTCTTGATGTCTCATCTCAGAAAGAATTCAGTGAGAAACAAAGTGATAGGTAGGAAGTGGATTTATTTAGAGAGAAACATACTCTACAGAGTATGGACCATCTCAGAAGGGAAGAGGCCCTGCAATATGGGGCAGTTAGTTTTTACGGAGTGGGTAATTTCATAAGATAATGAGTGAGAGGATTATTCCAACTATTTGGAGGAAGGGGTTGAGATTTCCAGGAATTGGGCTGCCTCCCACTTTTTAATCTTTGATGGTCAGCCTCGGAACTGTCACGGTGCTGATGGGTGTGTCACTTAGCTTATGCTAATGTATTACAGTGAGCATATAATGAGGCTCAAGGTCCACTGGAAGTCAAATATTCTGCAATCTTGGACCTAGTTAGTTCTAATCTGTTTTTGTTACGTCCTATGGCTATGTCATTCTTTTTAAGTTTGTACCCTGTCCCCTTCCCTCCTGTTTCAGTTTTGACAATTTGGAAATAGTATCAGAAATCTTAGAACGGTTATGCTTTCGTACCTAATAATACACTTCTGGAAATGTATCCTAGTGGAAGAATCCACTGAACGGTAAAAGTTTTATGTACAAAGATGTTCATTGTAGCCTTATCTAAAATAGCAAAAAATTAGAAACAAACTTAATGTTCAACAATAGAAAAATAAATAAATTCTGGTAATCTACTAGGTAGTTTTATTGAACAACCAAAATTATGTTTTAAAAAATTTATATTTTAAATTCTTCTTTATCCATTTTGATAATGTTACTATTAATTATCTTTATATCTAACATCATTGCTTTAATTACTTTTTTTACATATCTGGTAGTTCTTTCCTCATCCTTTATTTTCAACATTCCTGTGTCATTTTGTTTTAGATGTGTTTTTTGTAAACAGTTAAATTTTTATTTTTATTTATCAAATCTGAAATATCTTTCAATAGGTAAACTTAACCTATGGGTCTGAAAACATTTTCTAAAACATAAAAACACTCTTAGTTCTCAGCCCATAAAAAACAGGCCATGGACTTGCCAACACCTGGGTTAAACTTTAATCCTTTCAAATTAAACAACTCTAACATTTATGCAGAATTTTCCACATGCTAGACACTATCCTAAGAACCCTGCATATAATAATTTAATAACCTACAGTAAGAACTATTATTATCCCCATTATACAGATGAAGAAACTGAGGGACAGAAACTTGCCCAAGGCCACACAAATAGTAATGGAACTAAAATTTGATCCCAGGCCATCTGGCTCCAGAATGTACAGCCTTGATCACTACAGTATATTTCAACTTATTGATTAAAGACTGAAGCATGTGTTTCACCATCTCCCTACCATCTTATTTCACATTTTCTTTATAAGTGATTAGTTTTGTATTGCTATTGTAACAAACTGGCACAGACGTAGTGGCTTAAGACAACACAAATTTATTATCTCAGTTCTTTAGTTCAGAGATCCAGTGGGTTCATCTGTGCCATCTTCTTCAGGTCTTATGAGGCTGACATCAAGATACTGACAGGGTTGCATGCCTTTTTGGAGGCTCTAGGGATACATCCACTTCTAGATTCACTCAGGTTGTTGACAGAATTCAGTTCCATGTAGGTATAGGACTAAGGCTTTTCTTTACCTTGTGGGCCAGTAGCTGCACTCAGCTTCTGGAAGCTGCCCACATTCCTCGGTCATGCCCACCCCTCCTCCATTTTCAAAACAAACAATGAAGAATTGAGTCTTCTTCATGCTTCAGATATCTCTTCTGCTTCCCTTTCTGAAACCTCCACGTCTCTCTCTCTTCTGGCCTCCTCTTTAGCTTTTAAGGGCTCAGGTGATTACATTGGATGCACCTTGATAATCTAATCTTCGTATTTTAATGTCAGTTGATTTAGTGACCTTAGTTTCATCTGAAAACTCCCTTCACAGCAGTACCTGGTTTAGTGTTTGATTAGAAAACCAGAGAACAGAAAACTTGAGGGCATATCTTTCACAGATTTCTGTTTACTAGGATTTCTTTTTCATTTATTTTTAATTTCCCTCTCTGAATTTTCAATCTGTAAATACAGTCTTCTAAAATATTTATTCTGCCTTTTGTATAAGTTAATTTTCCTAGCAGGAGAGCTACAGAAAGCTCATTTCATCTCATTTGTGCTGCTTATCTTAATAAGTCCTTTCCCATCAGACCTTTAACTGCATTTTGTAAACATATATTTTCATTTCCCATAGGTTTTTAAGATTTGGGGAAAAACATTTTTAGTTTTTTTTTTTTACCTAGTCAGACCATTATATTAACTTTCCTTTTAATTGAATGCACTATATAATAACATTTTAAATAGGCAACACCATTTACCTATGTTCATACTACTCTCACATAACCATTTTTGCATACTACTTTTCAATTATCCATGTTTATATTTTACATAACTGCAATCATAGGTATATAATACTTTCTTTTTTTCAATTTCAAAACTGCGAAGATAACTGATTATTTCATTCTTTTGTGAACATTTCATTGCCGAGGGAAGGTACATAAGAAAATAATATACAACCTTCAAAGCGTGATAAAAAGAGTTCCTCAGACCTGGATCCTGTCAACTTATCCTCCCCAAACATCACTTCTACTCATTTGACCCTCATATATTCATTTCAACATAACGCAAAATTTGCAATTCTCACCTTTGTACACATGTCGTCTGACTTCATTTTCTTCTGCTAATTCCTGTTTGCCTTTCAAGACTAAGCTGATGTGTCACATCCCTTCAGGAAATTTTCCTAGTCCAGGTTAAGTGACTCTTTTATATGTGCCCATAAAATTCTTTGCATACTTTTGTCACGGCATTTTTTCATATTCAATTATAATCATCTGATTATTTCTACAGCTCTCAGAAAGACTTTACTTGTAAGCAAAGCCTGTGCCCTACTAGTCTTTTAACTTGGGATGTATTAGGTTTGGCTTCAATTAACAGAGAACACTGAAGTATCAGTGGCTTAAGTCAACTCAGGTTTTTTTGTGTTTGTTTGTTTTAAACATCTTTATTGGAGTATAATTGCTTTACAGTGGAGTGTTAGTTTCTGCTTTATAACACAGTGAGTCAGCTATACATATACATGTATCCCCATATCCCTTCCCTCTTGCGTCTCCCTCCCTCCACCCTCCCTATCGCACCCCTCTAGGTGGTCACAAAGAACCGAGCTGATCTCCCTGTGCCATGTGGCTGGTTCCCACTAGCTATTTTACATTTGGTAGTATATATAAATCCATGCCATTCTCTCACTTCATCCCAGCTTACACTTCCCCCTCCCCGTGTCCTCAAGTCCATTCTCAACATCTGTGTCTTAATTCCTGTCCTGCCCCTAAGTTCTTCAAAACCATTTTGATTTTTTAGATTCCATATATATGTGTTAGCATACAGTATTTGTTTTTCTCTTCCTGACTTACTTTACTCTGTATGACAGACTCTAAGTCCACCCACCTCGCTACAATTAACTCAATTTCAATTCTTTTTATGGCTGAGTAATATTCCATTGTATATATGTGCCACATCTACCTTATCCATTCATCTGTCGATGGATATTTAGGTTGCTTCCATGTCCTGCTATTGTAAATAGAGCTGCAATAAATACTGTGGTACATGACTCTTTTTGAATTATGGTTTTCTCAGGGTATATGCCCAGTACTGGGATTGCTCGGTCATAAGGTAGTTCTATTTTTAGTTTTTTAAAGAACCTCCATGCTGTTCTCCATAGTGGCTATATCAATTTACATTCCCACCAACAGTACAAGAAGGTTCCTTTTCTCCACACCCTCTCCAGCATTTATTGTTTGTAGATTTTCTGATGATGCCCATTCTGACTGGTGTGAGGTGATATCTCATTGTAGTTTTGATTTGCACTTCTCTAATGATTAATGATGTTGAGCATTCTTTCATTTGTGTGTTAGCAATCTGTATATCATCTTTGGAGAAATGTCTATTTACTTCTGCCCATTTTTGGGTTGGGTTGTTTGGTTATTTGATATTGAGCTCCATGAGCTGCTTGTAAATTTTGGAGATTAATCCTTTGTCAGTTGCTTCATTTGCCAATATTTTCTCCCATTCTGAGGGTTGTCTGTTTGTCTTGTTTATAGTTTCCTTGCTGTGCAAAAGGTTTTAAGTTTCATTAGGTCCCATTTGTTTATTTTTGTTATCTCCATTTCTCTGGGAGGTGGGTCAAAAAGGATCTTGCTGTGATTTATTTCGTAGAGTGTTCTGCCTATGTTTTCCTCTAAGAGTTTGATAGTTTCTGGCCTTACATTTAGGCTTAATCCATTTTGAGCTTATTTTTGTGTATGGTGTTAGGGAGTGTTCTAATCTCATACTTTTACATGTACCTGTCCAGTTTGCCCAGCACCACTTACTGAAGAGGCTGTCCTTTCTCCACTGTACATTACTGCCTCCTTTATCAAAGATAAGGTGACCATATGTGCATGGGTTTATCTCTGGGCTTTCTATCCTGTTCCATTGATCTATATTTCTGTTTTTGTGCCCGTACCATACTGTCTTGATTACTGTAGCTCTGTAGAATAGTCTGAAGTCTGGGATCCTGATTCCTCCAGCTTCATTTTTCTTTCTCAAGGTTGCTGTGGCTATTCAGGGTCTTTTGTGTTTCCATAGAAATCGTGAAAATTTTTGTTTTACTTCTGTAAAAGGTGCCATTGGTAGATTGATAGGGATTGCATTCAATCTGTGTAATGCTTTGGGTATTATAGTCATTTTCACAATGTTGATTCTTCCAATCCAAGAACATGGTATATCTCTCCATCTATTTGTATCATCTTTAATTTCTTTCATCAGTGTCTTTTAGTTTACTGCATACAAGTCTTTTTGTCTCCCTAGGTACGTTTATTCCTAGGTATTTTATTCTTTTTGTTGTAATGGTAAATGGGAGTGTTTCCTTAATTTCTCTTTCAGATTTTTCATCATTAGTGTATAGGAATGCAAGAGATTTCTGTGCATTAATTTTGTATCCTGCTACTTTACCAAATTCATTGATTAGCTCTAGTAGTTTTCTGGTAGCCTCTTTAGGATTCTCTATGTATAGTATCATGTCATCTGCAAAAAGTGACAGTATTACTTCTTTTCCAATTTGGATTCCTTTTATTTCTTTTTCTTCTCTGATGGCCATGGCTAAAACTTCCAAAACTATGTTGAATAATAATGGTGAGAGTGGAAAACGTTGTCTTTTTCCTGATCTTAGTGGAAATGGTTTCAGTTTTTCACCATTGAGAATGATTTTGGCTGTGGGTTTGTCATATATGGCCTTTATTATGTTGAGGTAACTTCCCTCTGTGCCTACTTTCTGCAGGGTTTTTATCATAAATGGGTGTTGAATTTTGTTGAAAGCTTTTTCTGCATCTATAGAGATGATCAAATGGTTTTTCTCCTTCAATTTCTTAACATGGTTTATCACATTGATTGATTTGCATATATTGAAGTATCCTTGCATTCCTGGCATAAAGCCCACTTGATCATTGTGTATAATCCTTTTAATGTGCTGTTGGATTCTGTTTGCTAGTATTTTTTTTTTTGAGGATTTCTGCTTCTATATTCATCAGTGATATTAGCCTGTAGTTTTCTTTTCTTGTGACATCTTTGTCTGGTTTTGGTATCAGAGTGATTGTGGCCTCGTAGAATGAGTTTGGGAGTGTTCCTCCCTCTGATATGGTTTAGAAGAGTTTTGGAAGGATAAGTGTTACCTCTTCTTTAGATGTGAGAATTTGCCTGTGAAGCCATCTGGTACTGGGCTTTTGTTTGTTGGAAGATATTTAATCACAGTTTCTATTTCAGTGCTTCGGATTGGCCTGTTTATATTTTCTTTTTCTCCTGGTTCAGTCTCAGAACGTTGTTCTTTTCTAAGAATTTGTCCATTTCTTCCAGATTTTCCATTTTATTGCCATATATTAGTAATCTTGCTTGTAGTAAACTTGCTTGCAGTAATCTCTCATGATCCCTTGTATTTCTGCAGTGTCAGTTGTTAGTTCTCCTTTTTCATTTCTAATTCTATAGATTTAAGTCTTCTCTGTTTTCTTCTAGATGAGTCTGGCTAATGGTTTATCAATTTTGTTTATCTTCTCAAATAACTAGATTTTAGTTTTATTGATCTTTGCTATTGTTTTCTTCATTTATTTCCGATCTCATCTTTATGATTTCTTTCCTTCTGCTAACTTTGGGGATTTTTTTTTGTTTTTCTTTCTCTAATTGCTTTAGGTGTAAGGTTAGGTTGTTTATTTGAGATTTTTCTTGTTTCTTTCTTTTTTTAACATCTTTATTGGAGTATAATTGCTTTACAATGCTGTGCTAGTTTCTGCTTTATAACAAAGTGAATCAGTTATACATATACATATGTTCCCATATCGCTTCCCTCTTGCATCTCCCTCCCTCCCACCCTCCCTATCCCACCCCTGTGGATCTGCTAGTGGTCACAAAGCACCAAGCTGATCTCCCTGTACTTTGCGGCTGCTTCCCACTAGCTATCTATTTTACGTTTGGTAGTGTATATATGTCCATGCCACTCTCTCACTTTGTCACAGCTTACCCTTCCCCCTCCCCATATACTCAAGTCCATTCTCTAGTAGGTCTGTGTCTTTATTCCCATCTTACCCCTAGGTTCTTCATGACATTTTTTTTTCTTAGATTCCATATATATGTGTTAGCATACGGTATTTGTCTTTCTCTTTCTGACTTACTTCACTCTGTATGACAGACTCTAGGTCCATCCACCTCACTACAAATAACTCAATTTCGTTTCGTTTTCTGGCTGAGTAATATTCCATTGTATATATGTGCCACATAGTCTTTATCCATTTATCTGATGATGGACACTTAGGTTGCTTCCATCTCCTGGCTATTGTAAATAGAGCTGCAATGAATATTTTGGTACATGACTCTTTTTGAATTATGGTTTTCTAAGGGTATATGCCCAGGAGTGGGATTCCTGGGTCATATGGTAGTTCTATTTGTAGTTTTTAAGGAACCTCCATACTGTTCTCCATAGTGGCTGTACCAATTCACATTCCCACCAGCAGTACAAGAGTGTTCCCTTTTCTCCACACCCTCTCCAGCATTTATTGTTTCTAGATTTTTTGATGATGGCCATTCTGACTGGTGTGAGATGATATCTCACTGTACTTTTGATTTGCATTTCTCTAATGATTAATGATGTTGAGCATTTTTCATGTGTTTGTTGGTAATCTGTATATCTTCTTTGGAGAAATGTCTATTTAGGTCTTCTGCCCATTTTTGGATTTGGTTATTTGTTTTTTTCTTATTGAGCTGCATGAGCTGCTTGTAAATTTTGGAGATTAATCCTTTGTCAGTTGCTTCATTTGCAAATATTTTCTCCCATTCTGAGGGTTATCTTTTCGTCTTGTTTATGGTTTCCTTTGCTGTGCAAAAGCTTTTAAGTTTTATTAGGTCCCATTTGTTTATTTTTGTTTTTATATCCATTTCTCTAGGAGGTGGGTCAAAAAAGATCTTGCTGTGATTTATTTCGTAGAGTGTTCTGCCTATGTTTTCCTCTAAGAGTTTGATAGAGTCTGGCCTTACATTTAGATCTTTCATCCATTTTGAGCTTACTTTTGTGTATGGTGTTAGGGAGTGTTCTAATCTCATACATTTACATGTACCTGTCCAGTTTGCCCAGCACCATTTATTGAAGAGGCTGTTCTTTCTCCACTGTACATTCCTGCCTCCTTTATCAAAGATAAGGTGACCATATGTGTGTGGGTTTATCGCTGGGCTTTCTATCCTGTTCCATTGATCTATATTTCTGTTTTTGTTCCAGTACCATACTGTCTTGATTACTGTAGCTTTGTAGTATAGTCTGAAGCCAGGAAGCCTGATTCCTCCAGCTCTATTTTTCATTCTCAAGATTGCTTTGGCTATTCGGGGTCTTTTGTGTTTCCATACAAATTGTGAAATTTTCTGTTGTAGTTCTGTGAAAAATGCCAGTGGTAGATTGATAGGGATTGCATTGAATCTGTAGATTGCTTTGGGTATTATAGTCATTTTCACAATGTTGATTCTTCCAATCCAAGAACATGGTATATCTTTCCATCTACTTGTATCATCTTTAATTTCTTTCATCAGTGTCTTATAATTTTCTGCATACAAGTCTTCTGTCTCCTTAGGTAGGTTTATTCCTTGGTAGTCTATTCTTTTTGTTGCAATGGTAAATGGGAGTGTTTTCTTGATTTCACTTTCAGATTTTTCATCCTTAGTGTATAGGAATGCCAGAGATTTCTGTGCATTAATTTTGTATCCTGCTACTTTACCAAATTCATTGATTAGCTCTAGTAGTTTTCTGGTAGCACGTTTAGGATTCTCTATATGTAGTATGTCATCTGCAAACAGTGACAGCTTTACTTCTTCTTTTCCGATTTGGATTCCTTTTATTTCCTTTTCTTCTCTGATTCCTGTGGCTAAAACTTCCAAAACTGTGTTGAATAAGAGTGGTGAGAGTGGGCAACCTTGTCTTGTTCCTGATCTTAGTGGAAATAGTTTCAGTTTTTCACCATTGAGGACGATGTTGGCTGTGGGTTTGTCATATACGGCTTTTATTATGTTGAGGAAAGTTCCCTTGGTGCCTACTTTCTGCAGGGTTTTTATCATAAATGGGTGTTGAATTTTGTCGAAAGCTTTCTCTGCATCTATTGAGATGCTCATATGGTTTTTCTCCTTCAATTTGTTAATATGGTGTATCACGTTGATTGATTTGTGTATATTGAAGAATCCTTGCATTCCTGGAATAAACCCCACTTGGTCATGGTGTATGATCCTTTTAATGTGCTGTTAGATTCTGTTTGCTAGTATTTTGTTGAGGATTTTTGCATCTATGTTCATCAGTGATATTGGCCTCTAGTTTTCTTTCTTTGTGACATCTTTGGTTTTGGTGTCAGAGTGATGGTGGCCGCGTAGAGTGAGTTGGGGAGTGTTCCTCCTTCTGCTACATTTCGGAAGAGTTTGAGAGGATAGGTGTTAGCTCTTCTCTAAATGTTTGATAGAATTCGCCTGTGAAGCTATCTGGTACTGGGCATCTGTTGTTGGAAGATTTTTAATCACAGTTTCAATTTCAGTACTTGTGATTGGTCTGTTCATATTTTCTATTTCTTCCTGATTCAGTGTTGGCAGGTTTGCATTTCTAAGAATTTGTTCATTTCTTCCAGGTTGTGCATTTTATGTCATAGAGTTGCTTGTAGTAATCTCTCATGATCTTTTGTATTTCTGCAGTGTCAGTTGCTACTTCTCCTTTTTTGTTTCTAATTCTATTGATTTGAGTCTTCTCTCTCTTTTTCCTGATGAGTCTGGCTAATGGTTTGTCAATTTTGTTTATCTTCTCAAAGAACCAGCTTTTAGTTTTATTGATCTTTGCTATGGTTTCCTTCATTTCTTTTTCATTTATTTCTGATCTGATCTTTATGATTTCTTTCCTTCTGCTACCTTTGGGGTTTTTTTGTTCTTCTTTCTTTAATTGCTTTAAGTGCAAGGTTAGGTTATTTATTCGAGATGTTTCCTGTTTCTTAAGATAGGATTGTATTGCTATAAACTTCCCTCTTAAAACTGCTTTTGCTGCATCCTATAGGTTTTGGGTCATCGTGTCTCCATTGTCATTTGTTTCTAGGTATTTTTTGATTTCTTCTTTGATTTCTTCAGTGATCACTTCATTATTAAGTAATGTATTGTTTAGCCTCCATGTGGTTGTATTTTTTACAGATCTTTTTCCTGTAATTGATATCTAGTCTCATAACGTTGTGGTTGGAAAAGATACTTGATATAATTTCAATTTTCTTAAATTTACCAAGGCTTGGTTTGTGACCCAATATATGATCTATCCTGGAGAATGTTCCATAAGCACTTGAGAAAAATGTGTTTTCTGTTGTTTTTGGATGGAATGTCCTATAAATATCAATTAAGTCTATCTTGTTTAATGTTTCATTTAAAGCTTGTGTTTCCTTATTTATTTTCATTTTGGATGATCTGTCCATTGGTGAAAGTGGGGTGTTAAAGTCCCGTAGTATGAATGTGTTACTGTCAATTTCCCCTTTTATGGCTGTTAGTATTTGCCTTATGTATTGAAGTGCTCCTATGTTGGTTGCATAAATATTTACAATTGTTATATCTTCTTCTTGGATCGATCCCTTGATCATTATGTAGTGTCCTTCTTTGTCTCTTCTAATAGTCTTTATTTTAAAGTCTATTTTGTCTGATATGAGAATTGCTACTCCAGCTCTCTTTTGATTTCCTTTTGCATGGAATATCTTTTTTCCTCCCCTCACTTTCAGTCTGTATGTGTCCCTAGGTCTGAAGTGGGTCTCTTGTAGACAGCATATATATGGGTCTTGTTTTTGTATCCATTCAGCCAGTCTTTGTCTTTTGGTGGGAGCATTTAATCCATTTACATTTAAGGTAATTATTGATATGTTCCTATGTATGTTCCTATTCCCATTTTCTTAATTGTTTTGGGTTTGTTATTGTAGGTCTTTTCCTTCTCTTGTGTTTCTTGCCTAGAAGTTCCTTTAGCATTTGTTGTAAAGCTGGTTTGGTGGTGCTGAAGTCTCTCAGCTTTTCCTTGTCTGTAAAGGTTTTAATTTCTCCATCAAATCTTAATGAGATCCTTGCTGGGTAGAGTAATCTTGGTTGTAGGTTTTTCTCCTTCATCACTTTAAATATGTCCTGCCACCCCCTTCTGGCTTGCAGAGTTTCTGCTGAAAGATCAGCTGTTAACCTTATGGGGATTCCCTTGTGCGTTACTTGTTGTTTTTCCCTTGCTGCTTTTAATATGTTTTCTTTGTATTTAATTTTTGATAGTTTGATTAATATGTGTCTTGGCATGTTTCTCCTTGGATTTATCCTGTATGGGACTCTCTGTGCTTCTGGACTTAAGTATTTCCTTTCCCATATTAAGGAAGTTTTCAAGTCTAATCTCTTCAAATATTTTCTCAGTCCCTTCTTCTCTTCTTCTTCTGGGACGGCTATAGTTCAAATGTTGGTGCATTTGATATTGTCCCAGAGGTCTCTGAGACTGTTGTCAGTTCTTTTCATTGTTTTTTCTTTATTCTGCTCTGCAGTAGTTATTTCCACTATTTTATCTTCCAGGTCACTTATCCATTCTTCTGCGTCAGTTATTCTGCTATTGATCCCTTCTGGAGTATTTTTAATTTCATTTATTGTGTTGTTCATCGTTGCTTGTTTCCTTTTTTAGTTCTTCTAGGTCCTTGTTAAATGTTTCTTGTGTTTATTCTATTTCCAAAATTTTGGATCATCTTTATTATCATTACTCTGAATTCTTTTTCAGGTAGACTGCCTATTTCCTCTTCATTTGTTAGGTCTGGTGGGTTTTTATCTTGCTCCTTCATCTGCTGTGTGCTTTTCTGTCTTCTCATTTTGCTTATCTTACTGTGTTTGGGGTCTCCTTTTTGCAGGCTGCAGGTTCATAGTTCCCTTTGTTTTTGGTGTCTGTCCCCAGTGGCTAAGGTTGATTCAGTGGGTTGTGTAGGCTTTCTGGTGCAGGAGATTCATGCCTGTGTTCTGGTGGATGAGGCTGGATGTTGTCTTTCTGGTGGGCAGGTCCACGTCTGGTGGTGTGTTTTGGGGTGTCTGTGGCCTTATTATGATTTTAGGCAGCCTTTCTGCTAATTGGTGGGGTTATTTTCCTGACTTGCTATTTGTTTGGCATAGGGTGTCCAGAACTGTAGCTTGCTGGTCTTTTTGTGAAGCTGGGTGTTGGTGTTGAGATGAAGATCTCTGGGAGATTTTCACTATTTGATATTACGTGGAGCTGGGAGGTGTCTTGTGGACCAGTGTCCTGAAGTTGGCTCTCCCACGTCAGAGGCACAGCACTGACTCCTGGCTGGAGCACTAAGAGTCTTTCATCCATATGGCTCTGAAGGGATTAAAAGTAGAAAGAAAGAAAGAAAGGGGGGGGAGGGAGGGAGGGAGGGAGGGAGGGAGAGAGAGAAAGAAAGAAAGAAAGAAAAAGAAGGGAGGGAGGTAGAGAAGGAAGGGAGAAGATAAAATAAAATAAAGTAAGATAAAATAAGATAAAGTTATTAAAATAGAAAATAAGTATTAAAAAGAATTTAAGTAAAAAAAAGCAGATGGACAGAGCCCTAGGACAAATGGTGAAAGCAAAGCTATACAGACAAAATCTCACACAGAAGCATACACATACACACTCACAAAAAGAGAAAAAGGGGAAAAAATTATATATCTTGCTCTCAAAGTCCACCTCCTCAATTTGGGGTGGTTGGTTGTCTATTCAGGTATTCCACAGATGCAGGGTACATCAGGTTGATTGTGAACATTTAATCCTCTGCTCCCGAGGCTGCTGGGAGAGATTTCCCTTTTTCTTCTGTGTTCGCACAGCTCCCAGGGTTCAGCTTTGGATTTGGCCCCGCCTCTGCGTGTAGGTCGCCTGAGGGCATCTGTTCTTCGCTCAGACAGGACGGGGTTAAAGGAGCCGCTGATTCGGGGGCTCTGGCTCACTCCGGCGCGGGGGAGGGAGGGGTATGGATGCGGGGCAAGCCTGTGGTGTCAGAGGCCAGCGTGACATTGCACCAGCCTGAGGCGCGCCGTGCGTTCTCCCAGGTAGGTTGTCCCTGGATCCCGGGACCCTGGCAGTAGCGGGCTCCACAGGCTCCCGGGATGGGAGGTGGGGGTAGTGACCTATGCTTGCACACAGGCTTCTTGGTGGCGGCAGCATCAGTCTTAGCATCTCATGCCCGTCTCTGGGGTCCGCCCTGATAGCCTCGGCTCCTGCCCATCTCTGGAGCTCCTTTAAGCAGTGCTCTTAATCCCCTCTTCTCGTGCACCAGGAAACAAAGAGGGAAGAAAAAGCCTCTTGCCTCTTCGGCAGGTCCAGACTTTCCCCTGACTCCCTCCAGGCTAGCCACGGTGCACTAACCCCCTGCAGGCTGTGTTCACGCTGCCAACCTCAGTCCTCTCCCTGCTCTCCGACCGAAGCTGGAGCCTCAGCTCCCAGCCCCCGCCCGCACCGGTGGGTGAGCAGACAAGCCCCTCAGGCTGGTGAGTGCTGGTCAGCACCAATCCTCTGTGTGGGAATCTCTCCGCTTTGCCCTCCGCACCTCTGTTGCTGCGCTCTCTGCCACGGCGCCAAAGCTTTCCCCCTCCGCCAACCACAGTCTCCACCCGAGAAGGGCCTTCCTAGTGTGTGGAAACCTTTCCTCCTTCACAGCTCCCTCCCACTGGTGCAGGTCCTGTCCCTATTCTTTTGTCTCTGTTTATTCTTTTTTCTTTTGCCCTACCCAGGTATGTGGGGAGTTTCTTGCCTTTTGGGAGGTCTGAGTTCTTCTGACAGCATTCAGTGGGTGTTCTGTAGGAGTTGTTCCACATGTAGATGTATTTCTGATGTATCTGTGGGGAGGAAGGTGATCTCCACGTCTTACTCTTCCGCCATCTTCCCCCTCTCCTTGCACAGTATGTATTTTTGATGTTGCCAGTTTTCCTAAAGAATAGAAAATGTTGCCTTTTACTCAATAGCTTTGATTTTGTGCATTACATGCTACACATTTTCTTTTTCCTGTAACAAATATTAAGCATGTTGACACCTACAATGTCCCAGCATGGCCAGGTGTCCCTTAGGATGTCATTACTAAGAATCACATAATTTTTAAGTGTTCATACTTTTAAAAATAATATATAACTTAAATATTAAAACTAAAACATTAATCCTAGTGGAAATTTGTGAAAATGATGATGGAAATCTATCTAGTGCTGACTTAAAGGTGTCTATGCTTCCTGAAATCCTGTATTCTTTCTTCTCTTTCATTGTTTATTCAAACGTGTGTATGTGAGTGTTGGTGTATCTATGTTCATGTGTATCTCTGTGTATCTGTAGGCATACTGTTTTATTATGACTTCAGGTATTCAAGGCATCGTTCTTGCAGGATGCATTATTCTGCAGAAAGCATGATGGTATCGATGTCTGTTGAGATAAATGAACTGATGTACTTACTCAGTATATTGGTTTAAACGCCCCCAGCACACAAAAAAAGAAAAGCAAAAAACATTCTCTTCATCTCTGTTTCTTTCTGTCTTGCATACTTACTCACAAACTAGTAAATGTGCACATAAAGCTAAACCATTACATACTTTTAAATGCTTTTTTATGGTGTCTTCTTAATGATCGTTTGTTCCCTTTGCTTTCTGAAAAATGGGAGCACTATATGAACTACATAAAACTCACACGAAGTAGGTATGTTTGAAGCTAACTACGGTGACCCTTTTTCTCAAGTAATGTTAAGCATTGTTGAAAAACTCTAGACGAAGTTTTATTTTAATTTCTCTCTTTAAATGAAACACTCCCACAGCCTTTCTAGGACCCTATCTGTAAATGTCAGGGTCAGTTGGGTGAAAATATTTACACACGGCTTTGTTTCATGTGAAGAGGTGTCAGGAGGAGAAAAAGGAAAGACCTTTACCCAAATTCTCAAAATGCATGCCAAGTTCAGTCAGAATCATAATTAACAGGAATGCAAGCTGGCAGTGTGGTTCAAACATAAAGTCAAAATTAACAAGGGAGGGTTGCATGTGGATGGATTACGAATAGACAATTTGTAGTTAAAATGTGATAGATGGTAGATTACATACATACATACATACATACATACACACATATTTACATAAACATACTCAGGATTAAACCCATAGATAAAGATGTAAATTGGATTGAGAGTTCAGGGCTCTGGGAAGGGAGTGTGCTGTTTTAACTTTTTTCTAGTTCCTGTTGCTAAGGCTGACTGAGGTGTGGAAAGAAGCCTTAGTACGTGAATATTAATGGTTCACATATGACTAATAATAATTCATTGAACATGTATACATGCATATGCTGTGCTATATATTTTGTCTTTAATCCTTGCAATAGTATTGTGAGGGATGTACAACTTTTATCCCCATTGTACAGATGGTGAAACAGAAGCTTGTAGAAGATAAATATCTTGTTCAAGCTCATAGAGCTACTAAGGCAGTGAGAGAGTACGGATTTGAACTCAGGTCTCTCTGACTCTAGCCTCTGATATCTCAACCACTACACTTGTACTGTCAAATATGGTACTCACTAGCCACTTGTGGCTATTTAGGTTTAGATTAATTAAAAGTCAGTAAAAATTTAAATTCACTTCCTCAGTCTCACTAGTCGCATCAGTAGCGACATGGATTTAGTGACGACCACATTGGCTAGGACAGACACAGATTTCTGTCATTGCAGAAAGTGCCCTGGGACAGTGTTGCAATAGACTGCACTGTTTTATCAGAAATTATTATTCTCCTACCTGATGCAATAGGGCTTATTTCAAAGCCAAATAATTACCAATCTTCTTCAAAGAGATTATAGTTCAGGTTGACAAATTCTCCTTCCCTATTCAGGGTTTCTTTGCTTCAGCACTATTGACATTTTGGGCTGAACGATTCTTTGTTATGAGGGGCTATCTTGTGCATTTTAAGACATTTAGTAGCAGCATCCCTGGCCTCTACTCACTAGATACTATATATTGATAGCATCCCCTCCCAGTCATGGCAGTCAAGCATCTCTAGACATTGCCATATGTCCTCTGGGGAACAAAATTATTCCTAGTTGAGGACCACTTCATGATGTCACTTATAATAATATGTGACAAAGGAAGCAAGTTCAGTAAAGTCTGAGGAGACCTTTATTTAAAAAAATACTTTTTTATAAAAATCTTTGCACTTCCTGCACCTATAGCAGTGAGTAGCCAGAGCCAGTGAGGCCACCAGAAAGCTTCCTTTCTTGCCAGCCATTGTAATTTTCAGGGCTCTGCTTCTCTCAGCTAGCTTGGTGGGCTGTTTTCTGGAGACCCTGTGGATCTCTCCCGTAATACACTGACCAACTAAATTTAAAAAAAAAATAATGAATGAAAGATCAAAGAAATGTACAGATATGTACCACGTGCCAGCACCTGTCACTCTATGACCTTTTCGCAATATTATATTCTCATGGCATCAATCTTAGTTTGGTTTTCCCCCAGAAGTAGACCCTGAAACAAAGTATTTGTGCACAATAGTTTATTTGGAAGGTAGTCCCAGGAAGAACCAGCAGTGGCGTGGGTTAGTGAGATAGACAAGGGAACGTGAGGAGTAAAGTGTGTGTTATTAATTCAGTTACACCAAAGGGTAACTGGAACTTAATCCCACCGAGGAATTCTGAGACTCAGTGAGGATGGTGTGTCTCAGAGTTGTCCACACAACCCACACAAGGGGCAATAGAACTAGTGTATTTATAGACCAACATGAACCAGTCATGGAATAAAGACTCCTGGGAGGTGGCATGTGGCCAAGTTAGGTTCCCCCTTTATTATAAGTGCTTTATATAGATTAACCCATTTAATTGTCACAATTTCTTGCATGTGTGTTATTAAGATAGTAATTTTACAGATGAGGAAGTTAAGGCAAAGGATGACTTGTTAAAGATTACACCACTAAAAAGAAGTGAGCAAATCTAGGGAATCTGACCCTGGGAGCCATGCTCTTAATGATTATACTATTTTGTCTTCAGACAGAAGAAGGGATGGATACATACAGCTAATTGTGCTGTTTTTAATAAGAAAATGACAACAGGCAAACTTGTAGTACAAAATATCATGGGCAAAAGAGGTAACACTGACAGAGAACTTTCATGATCAGCATAGAAAAGAAGGACATAGTTTCTATCTTTGGAGGGAGCGACATATAGATGGTATAATGGCTCTCAAAATCAAGAAAATGGAAATAATAAAACTTAAGACAGAGGCTTAAATTTAGACCAAAGCAATAGGCATTTTTAAGCAAATTGCTTCTTAAATATTTTAAAGTATGTGACAAGAGGCAGTCTTAAAAGCTTTCTCTCCAGGAAGCTCTAGAAACCTTAAGATAACGAGGAAGATAGTGTCCTGTACTCACAGATTTAAGGTACAGAGATTCAGGATGTCAGCGTGGACAGAAGACCACCAGCAGAGAATTAAAGAGACAGGAAACCAAGGGGACAGTAGAGAGCCTGACCAAGGGAAGCTATCACATTGGGACTGGAAGACCTCATCTGAGAAAATAAGGATTTCTGGAAATCAACCTCATTTTATTCCCATTAGAGAGCCTGACCAAGGGAAGCTATCACATTGGGACTGGAAGACCTCATCTGAAAAAATAAGGATTTCTGGAAATCAACCTCATTTTATTCCCAGGAGCTACTCCTTAATTCCTTCTCTTATGGAAAAGCACAGACTTTTCAACCTGGAGAGCACAGCAACCCCAAGTTATATATTCATATGCCCTGTCCTCTAATGTAGAGCAGGTACACGTGAAGCTCCAGAAACAGCTTCAGAATCTATGGCTGTCCAAAGTATGTGTGCACATTGATGCTTAATAATGGCCCTCTACTGAATATTTAAATAAAATTTAAATTTAAATGACTTTCAAAAATATAAACTGTTGGCTAAGAAACAAGGCAGTTCTTTAAGGATTTCTCAGAAACAGTCTGGCTTCAATTGTCCATGTGAGCCACAATATTTTGACAAAATGTCAAAAGGAGTCAAATTATACATAAGCATCCCCTTCCCCTTCACCCCCAGCCCCACAGGCGTCCACTTATCTGCCTTCGTTCTTCCCTCTGGCATCTTGCCAGGGTTTTTGATCCTAGTTCTGTGACACTCTGGAGTCTCCAAGTACCTTAAGGACTATAAGATTCCCATAATGAGATTAATTTTAGTTCACCTCAATTTAAAAAGCAAATATATGTCAGACTGTACTTTTAGGAAGAGAAAATGACACAGTGAAATTAAAGGTCTTTGCCTCCTGGCAAGCTGACAGGGCTGACCTTGAGCAGAAGTAGATAATATTTTCTCTGGGGTGTCTTCCCACCTCATGCTAGTCAGCATTCACTTCCCAGGAGTCTACTGCTATCTGTTGGCTTGCTCCCATCTGTAATGAAAAGGACAGTGGAACATCAACTGCATGCTAGACCCTACCCTGGGAAATTAATGCATCTCTGATCTATACAGAAACCCTGCAAGTCAGCTGTTGAACTCCCGTTTTACAGATCAGGAAAATCTTTCAGAGAAGTTAACTGTTTTGCTTAAATATCTTGAGTAATAAATGAATTGGCTTAGAATCAAAGATTTCTCTGGCTCCAAATCCCTTCTTATGTGCTAATGAGGAGAGAAAAATTCCTTTTGTTGTTGTTTTTCTTCTCTCTTTAACCTTTGCCCAATAAGATGTTCAATTATACATTAGAATCTACCTCTAAAGCATTGCAAGGCAGGCTAGCCCTCTGGAAACACCAAACAGAGATGATGAGAAATTAAAGGTTTGAAATCAAGAAGTCAAGAACAATACAGGCTGATTTGGTGGGCAGTGGGGTTCCTTTATGACCACCCCTATAAAGATACACAGGACAGTTGCAGACCATGGAATTGAGAAATCAGTACCCTAAAGAGCTATTAACTGAATGGTCGTAATAAAAAATCTCATAACAGAATAGAAGCAGCAAAGTGAAAGAGCTCTAACTAGCAGAGTGAGAGGCAGGCATGTTCAGTAAAAGTAACATTAGGCAGATTTACAAAGAAAAATCCGGAAAGAAAGCAAGCATAACAACACCAGCTCTCATTCATTGAGTACTTACAATGCACCAGGCACTATGAACCATGTTTCACATTCATCATCTCACATAACCATCAAAAATGTTATTAAAACACCCAAAGTTCTTCTGCTAGGATTTGAACCTAGATACATCTATTCCAGGATATTTCATACCCCCATGATAATTGGAAGTGGAAGAATGTCCAATAAATGAAATCAGATTTATAAGTGATCAGTCCTTTTATGACTCGTAACTTCAAGGATTCAGATAATGAGTAATCAGTTCCCTCATACTATGTAATCATGTTCACAGTATTGGAGTTTATATTAAATTTTATGTCATCAAGAAAAGTTTACACTTTGTTTAGCCATCTTCTCTTTGAAAAGCCAGAGGTTCATTTAATGTGTCTATGAAAGTTTGTCCATTTTTATTAATGTTTACTCAATATTGACACTTTTAAGAATAAACTCCAGTCTGGAGGATGAATTCAAGGCCAACATTTTTCTTCTCAACTGTAGAGGATTGTCCTAACCGTGGCTAAACAACATCTCTTAAAACCTACCTCCTTACTCTTGGTCCATTTTCTCACATTACAAATCCATGTCTTTCCAAAGTACAAGTCAGAAAATTCACATTTTCAGCCTCTTCCGCAGCTGGGTGAGACACATGCCCTAGCTTCTGACAATTAGAAGCACCCGTGGAGATGTGAATTTGGAAGTGAACAACACGAGGAAGGTGCCACACGTGCCACACATACTCCACCTCCTGCAAAGGCAGTACCCCTGGTGACCAGTCCCCATATCCTAGGTACACAGCAGCAGTGGCAGCAGATTTTTGCCTAAAGAAGTCCCCCACGCCCACTTACCTCACTCCTCACTTCTCCAACACCTTCTCCTTCTGTGGTTTGGCATAAGTCATGGCAGCATAACTTCCTAGCCTGGCTCCAGTCCTCCAGGTAATTCTAAACTGATATACTTGTAAACTTAAACCTAATATACTTGTGTACTTGAGCTAGCCAGGGTAGAGCCTTTTATTTGCAGAAAAACAAAAACAATAACCAAAAAAACCTGACAGACACCCAAATGCAAACACATCCTCATAAAAGAGTAGTGCTTTTGAAGCACTACTATTGAAGGGTACAGATTTAGTGAAAATATAAAATATTTTCTGAATATATTTTGAGGGAAAGTTTTATCTCAAGATTTTAAATTCAGAAAGCTAGAGTTCTGATAGACTTAAGTGATCATCCTAGTCTCCCTTGATCAGATTCCAGTAAGGACCTCACAAAGTTGCAACATTAGCAAGCTCATCCCTTCTTTTTCAGTTGTTTCTATATTCATTATAAAAAGATGAAAAGAGCATTTAGGTTAGATACAAGTTATATTTATAGAGAGCCTGCATGCTGTTTCATATATCAGTAGGTCATTACAACCCCAGGGAGATGATGGCATCACCTTTCACCTTGATTGATGGGGAGAATTCTATTCTGTATCAGAGAGACCACAGTGCATTGTGCTTAACAAATGGCTCAGGACCTCTATCAATAATTAATTATGTCCCCTTGAGCATTGCTATTACTTAGTCTCTTGCAAGCCTTGGTTTCTTTCCTTGTATATTGGGACTAAAATATCACTTATCTCATAAAGATATTTATGAGTAACAATTCATATAAAGTGCCACATATAGAGTAAGCACTTTACAAATGTTAGATATGCTGTACAAATATATAAATATATTTATAACAGTCATTTACCTTCTTAAGCAGTTCTGATCTCACATTTCTTTTAGAACTTCTGGTTTCTTTGACCTGCTGCCACAGCATCCAGTCAAGTTCCGGCTAGATACAGTGTAAAGGCAGTCTCTAGCTTAGAATATACCCTGAATATTATAAGTTGTCTACAGCTGCCTTATTCCCA
Source organism: Phocoena phocoena (assembly GCF_963924675.1). NCBI lineage: Eukaryota > Metazoa > Chordata > Mammalia > Artiodactyla > Phocoenidae > Phocoena > Phocoena phocoena. The sequence goes on along the minus strand of NC_089223.1, from coordinate 82,868,480 downwards.
AGCAGAGGTTGCATTGCTAACTTTGTACAAGAAGTCCTGTATGGGGTGAGGATGGGGGAGGTTGCTTAGGGGGAGAAAGCAAAAGCAATTTTAAATATTACTCATAAAAATTAAAGTCAAAACTCTTAGATCCATTATATGGAAGATGCCACAATGGACATAAATCTTTAATGTGACAACAATCCCACAGTACACTGCTGTTTGGCTCTACATTGAGTTAGAACACAGCCAGAATTACTTTTGGTATGGTTTCCCCCTACGTCTGATATGGCTTGAGAATAATGCTAAGTGTGCTCTAGTGTTTTCTCCCAGGCTATAGACTTCAACATGGAGCCCTGTTGACTCTGCCTTCTTACTCCAGGACTTGCTTTATACCTTGCTTACTAAAGCTATAGAAAAGAGTAGGTCAGGAAATTTACCAAAGACAGGTAAATGTCCTTCCCTTTACCAGTCTTTAATCTCCCCTAATATTACAGAGGAATTACCCCAAACCTTTAACAGGTTTATGCTGGAGTATTCAAATCAGGTGGATATGTATCTTTTTGTCTAAGATTCATAGAATAAGATGATGCAGCTTCTCTTAGTAAGATACTATGCTTAACAATTTGTATCATTAGGAAGTGGCTAGTTTAAATCCCACAGGCAATTTACTGTCAATGCTAATGAACCAGACTAGATGTCTAAAAATTAGTTTGAATATATTTTAGTATTGGCAAAGTTCATTGTGTATATGTTTGTAATTCTTCTTGCACACAACTCTAATCTGTGTATAAATTACATTTCTACTTGCTTGTGATTCATTCTGAGTTTTTTCTGGCATCACCACTTACACTAATGAAATAATAATTTGGTTTGGAAAGGTCTTCCAAAGGCTGAATTTAGGATTGAAATTACAGTCAACTTTTCTGACCCATGTCATTTTTCTTTGCTATGTGGTTTAGAATCTGAGCTGTCCAATAGATAGCCACAAGTCATGTGTAGCTACTTACATTTAAATCAATTAAAATTAAATTAAAAATTAAGTGCCTCAGTTGTGCTAGTCACATTCATGTGCTCAACAGCTAATGGTTAACTTAATTGGACAGTATAGAGAACATTCCTATCTACAGGAGAAATTCTGTTCGGTACCACTGTTCTAGAAGGTATGTTAACAATGGTAAAAGCAAAGTGAAGTAATAACATTAATTCAAAGTACTCATTTGCTAGGCAGTTAAGAAGGGATTAGGTATTATTATTATCCTCATTTCAGAGTTTGAAGAAGCATGACTGGTGGGATATAATTACAAACAATTTAAATTGTGTTTCCCACTGCCTTTCAAATACACTCAATGGGGTGAGTTTTCTTCTGGCTCCTATGTGAAAATTTAGACAGTCTGTGACTTTTCTGGTCACTCCAAGAAATTTCTACAATGACTTTAAGTCACAAAACATAGTATCAATTCAATAATTAGAATTTCTGGTCCCATGTAATTATCAAAGCTCTGAAACTGATTTAAAATTGAGGCTTCACCCTCCCTGCAGTCTGGGCCCATAGCTGGCAGGAAGATGTCATGTGATAAAGGAAGTTTGGTTGGCTTCTTCCTTGTTCTTCTGCCTCGCATATGTTTTCCTCCTCTATCGGCTTGAACATAACAACTGGTTCTAAGATAACATTTCTATTATGGTCTGAATGTTCATGTACCCCCAGAATTCATATGTTGAAACCTAATGTTCAGTATGATTGCATTAGGAGGCAGTCATTTTTTCTGGAAAAACGGTGATTTTGGAAGGTGATTAGGACGGGGCCAGTGATTACTCTATACTGCATCTTCTTCATGGTGATGATCAGTCTCTGATCCATGGGAAACATTCACACATCCTTTGCCCTGAACAAACTCTGGGGATTTAGATTACTGGACAAAGCAGCAAGCTCTCCTGTTTCCACTACTGGAGTAGCTAGCCAGCCAGTCATTCATCCTTTCAATTAATCAGACTTGGTGATGCCAGCCCATTGTATCCTCCAAAGTCTAGGAGATACATGTTAATGAGCCCTCAGAATGGTCTCCTTAAAACTGCTATCTTATAATTGAGGAAGCTGGAACTTACAGCATAACTCTCACCAAAGAAAATTTCCCCAATCTCTAGCTCTGAAATTTTTTCATGCCCTCAGTGTGGATGAATAGATTGTGAGCCATTTAACAGGGTTTTAAAGTATTTCCTTTCTTTTTCTTAATGTATAAACTTCAATAGTTTTTTTAGTATAGTCACAGAATTGTGCAACCATCACCATACTAAATTTGAAAACATTTCATCACTACCAAAAGAAATAGTACTGTATATATTAGCAGTCAGTCCCCATTGGTCCCAATTGCCACAATCCTAGGCACCAACTAATCTACTGTCTGCCTCTGTAGATTTGCTTATTCTCAACATCTTATTTAAATTAATACAATATATTGCCATTTGTGACTGGCTTCTTTCATTTAATCTAATGTTTTCACGGTTTATCTATGTTTTAGGATGTTTCAATACTTAATTCCTTTTCATTGTGAAATAGTATCCATTGTATGAATACACCACATTTTTTTTATCCATTCATCAGTTAATGGACATTTAGGTTGTTTCCACATTTTGGCTATAATGAATAATACACTATGAACATTTGCATAGAAGATTTTGTGTGGACATATCTTATTACTTCTCCTAGGAAAATACATAGGAGTTGAATTTCTGTGTCATATGGTAACTCCATGTTTAACATCTTTAAGATCTGACAAAGTATTTTCCAAAGGGTCTATATCACTTTACATTCTAACCAGCCATGTATGAAAGTTTTAATTTCTCTGTATTGTTGTCATCATTTATTATCTGTCTTTTTGTATTATAGTCACTCTAGTGGATGTGAAGTAGTATCCCATTTGGCTTCAATTTGCATTTCTTTGCTGGCTAATGATGCTGAGTATCTTTTCATTTGCTTATTGGATATTTGTATATCTTCTTTAAAGAAATGTCTATTCAGATACTTTGACCATTTTTAAATTCAGTTATTTTTTAAAAGTTATTCATAGAGGGGCTTCCCTGGTGGCTCAGTGGTTGAGAGTCCGCCTGCCGATGCAGGGGACATGGGTTCGTGCCCCGGTCTGGGAGGATCCCACATGCCGCAGAGCAGCTGGGCCCATGAGCCACGGACGCTGAGCCTGCACGTCTGGAGCCTGTGCTCCGTGACGGGAGAGGCCACGGCAGTGAGAGGCTCGCGTACCGTAAAAAAAAAAAAAGTTATTCATAGAGATTTTTTAAATATATTCTGAATATAAAACATTTATCAGAAACATGATTTGCAAATATTTTGTCCTATTATGTATTTTGTCTTTTCACGCTTTTGATGGCATTGTATGTTGCACAGAAGTGTTTGATTTTGACAAACTCCAATGTATCTTTATTTCTTCTGTTACTTGAGCTTTTGGTGTTATATACAAGGTTTTGCCTAACCCAAGGTCACAAAGATACATTTTCTTGTAAGAGTTGTATACTTTTAGCTCTTGTATTTAGGTCTGTGATCCATTTTGAGGTATTTTTGTATATGATTTTAAAAAGGGGCCCAATTTCATTCTTTTATATATGGATATCCAGTTGTTCCACTATCGTTCACTAAAAAGATTATTCTTTACCATATTGAATTATCATAGCCCCCTTGTCAAAAATCATTTGAACATAAATATAAGAGTTTATTTCTGGACCTTCAGTTCCATTCCATTGATCTATATGTCTGTGCTTATGTCTTAATTTCTGTAACTCTGCAGTAGGTTTTGAAATCTCCTTAGGAAGTGTGAATCCTCCAACTTTGTTCTTCGTTTTAAAGATTATATTGACTATTCATTTCCATATGAATTTTAGGAATGGCTTGTCAATTTCAGAAAAGCAAACTGAAGTTGTGATAAGGATGCAATGAATCTGTATCATCTGGGGGGAGTATTTCATCTTAATATTAATTATTTTGATACAGGAGCATGGAATGTCTTTCCATTTATTTAGGTCTTCTTTTATTACTTTCAACAATGTTTCGCAGTTTTCAGAGTACACGTGTTACATTTATCTTTTTATTAAACTTTTTCTAAACATTTTATCTTTTGGTGTTATTTTACAAGAAATTACTTTCTTAATTTTATATTCTGATTATTTATTTCTAGTTTACAGAATACAAATGATTTTTGTATAATGATATTATATTCTTCAACCTTTCAGAGCTCCTTTATTATTTACGAAAGGTTTTGTGGACATTCTTAAGGATTTTCTGTATTTAAGATCATGTCATTGGCAATTAGAAATAGTTTTCCTTTCCTACATGGATGCATTTTATTTATTTTTGTTGCCTGACTGCCCTTGGTAGAACATTCAGCACAGTGTTAAATAGAAGTAGTGAAAGATAGCCTTGTCTTGTACCTGATCTTGGGGGAAACTATATAGACTTTCATCAGTAAGTATGATGTTAGCTATGTTTTTTGTTTTTCTTTAATAGATGCCCTTTATCTGGTTGAGAAAGTTTCTTTTTATTCCAAATTTATTGAGTGTTTTAATCATAAAACAAAGTTTGATTTTGTCAAATGCTTTTTATGTTTCTCTGGAAATGATGATGTGTTTATTTTCCTTTATTCTGTTAATATGATGTGTCACATTAATTGCATTCTAGGGATAAATCCCACTTTGTTATAGGGTATAATTCTTTTTATATGTTGATAAATTTCACTTGCTAGTATTTTGTTCAGGAATTTTACATATATATTCAATAGGATATTGCTCAGTAATTTTATTTTTTATGATGTCTTTGTCTGGTTTTGTATCAGGATAATACATGATCTCATAGAATGATTTTGGAAGTATTTCCTCCTCTTCTATTTTTTAGGAAGTTTGTGAAGGAGTCACATTAATTGTTCTTTAAATTTTAGAGTTTACTAATGAAAAGTCATCTGGGCCTGGGATTTTTTTATGGAAAGTTTTTTAAATTACTAATTTAATCTCCTTGCTTTTATAGATATATTCACATTTTCTATTTCTTCATGAATTGATTTTTGTAGTTTATGTCTTTCTAGGAGTGTATCCATTTCATTCAAGCTATCTCATTTGTTGCTATACAGATTTTATAATATTCCCTAATATTGCTTTTTATTCTTGTAAGGTTGTCAGCTATGTCCCTCTTTAATTCCTGATTTTAGTAATTTAAGGTCATCTTTTTTCCTTAGTTAGTCTGCATAAAGGTTTGTCAATTTTGTTGATCTTTTCAAAGAAATAACTTTTCATTGATTTTCTCTGTTGTTTTTCTTTTCTGTATTTTTTTCATATTCACTCTAGTCTTTATTATTTTCTACCTTCAGGTTTAATTTTCTGTTCCTTTTCCAATGTTTTATGGTGGAAGCTTAGGTTATGATTTGAGATACTTCATTTTAACATAAGTATTTACAGGTATAAATTTCTCTCAGAATACTGCTTTCATTGTATTTCCTAAGTTTTATTAGGTTGTGTTTTCATTTTCATATAACTCAGAGTACCTTCTGATTTCTCTGGTAATTTCTTGTTTGATTTATTGGTCATTAAGAATTATATAATTTACACATATTTGTGATTTCCCTTTATTTTCTCTTATTGAGTTCTAACATACTTTATCTAGTTTCAATCCTTTTAATTTTATTTTGGCCTCACAATAAAAATGTTCTCTAGGGTCTATGCTAGAGAATGTTCCGTGTGCATTTGAAAGGAAATGTTATGCTGTTTGGGGGGGGGTGTAGTGTTTTATAGACGTTCTATAGATGTCTGTTAGGTATAGTTGGCTTCTGGTGTTGAAGTCTTCTATTTGCTTGTTGATCTTCCATACTTGTTACATCCCTTATTAAAAATGAGGTGTTAACATCTCCAACTATTATTGTTGAATTGTTTGTTTCTTTCTTCAATTCTGTCATTTTGCTTCATGTATTTTGGGACCCTGTTAGGTGCATGTGTGTTTTTAAGTATTATATCTTAATGGGTTGATCCATCTATAAACTCTACAATGTCTTTGAAAATGTGCCACATAGTCTGAAACTTCATTTTGGCTTATGGTGCTTTGGGAACTTTCATTTAACATTTAATATTCTGTCTTAGAAGTTAGGTTACTTTCCCAGTGTTAGGAACCTAGAAAGGGAAGTCAGTGCATACTATTATGCTAATTATTTAAATATCTCCTGCTTTGTTCCTTGGCCCAAGCCTTTTTTTTTTTCAGACTTTTCTTCCAGAAATGCATCCTTTCAGAATTCTTTTTTTAATTTTAAATTTTATTTTCTTTATTTTTTTATACAGCAGGTTCTTATTAGTCATCCATTTTATAAATAATAGTGTATACATGTCAATCCCAATCTCCCAGTTCATCCCACCACCACTGCCTCCCCTGCCACTTTCCCCTGGGTGTCCATATGTTTGTTCTCTATATCTGTGTCTCTATTTCTGCCCTGCAAACCAGTTCATCTGTACCATTTTTCTAGGTTCCACATATATGCGTTAATATACGATATTTGTTTTTCTCTTTCTGACTTACTTCACTCTGTATGACAGTCTCTAGATGCATCCACATCTCTAAAAATGACCCAATGTCGTTCCTTTTTATGGCTGAGTAATATTCCATTGTATATACGTAGCACATCTTCTTTATCCATTTGTCTATTGATGAGCATGTAGGTTGCTTCCATGACCTGGCTATTGTAAATAGTGCTGCAGTGAACATTGGGGTCTGTGTCTTTTAGAACTATGGTTTTCTCTGGATATATGCCCAGTAGTGGGATTTCTTGGTCATATGGTAATTCTACTTTTAGTTTTTTAAGGAACCTCCATACTGTTCTCCTTAGTGGCTGTATCAATTTACAATGCCACCAGCAGTGCAAGAGGATTCCCTTTTCTCCACACCCTCTCCAGCATTTGTTGTTTGTAGATTTTCTGATGATGCCCATTCTAACTGGTGTGAGGTGATACCTCATTGTAGTTTTGATTTGCATTTCTCTAATAATTAGTGATGTTGAGCAGCTTTTCATGTACTTCTTGGCCATCTGTATGTCTGCTTTGGAGAAATGTCTATTTAAGTCTTCTGCCCAGTTTTTGATTGGACTTTTTTTTTTTTTAATATTGAGCTGCATGAGCTGTTTATATATTTTGGAGATAAAGCCTTTGTTCTTTGATTCATTTGCAAACATTTTCTCCCATTCTGAGGGTTGTCTTTTCATCTTGTTTGTAGTTTCCTTTGCTTTGCAAACGCTTTTAAGTTTCATTAGGTCCCATTTATTTATTTTTATTTTTATTTCCATTACTCTAGGAGGTGGATCAAAAAAGATCTTGCTGTGATTTATGTCAAAGAGTATTCTTCCTATGTTTTCCTCTAAGAGTTTTATAGTGTCCAGTCTTACATTTAGGTCTCTAATCCATTTTAAGTTTATTTTTGTATGTGGTGTTAGGAATTGTTCTAATTTCATTCTTTTACATGTAGCTGTCCAGTTTTCCCAGCACCGCTTACTGAAGACACTGTCTTTTCTCCATTGTATATCCTTGCCTCCTTTGTCATAGATTAGTTGACCATAGGTATGTGGGTGTATCTCTGGGCTTTCTATCCTGTTGCATTGATCTATATTTCTGTTTTTGTGCCAGTACCATACTGTCTTGATTACTGTAGCTTTGTAGTATGGTCTGAAGTCAGGGAGTCTGATTCTTCCAGCTCCATTTTTTTCTCTTTGTGTCTCCATACAAATTTTAAGATATTTGTTCTAGTTCTGTAAAAAAAATACCACTGGTAATTTGATAGGGATTGCATTGAATCTGTGGATTGCTTTGGATAGTATAGTCATTTTCACAATATTGATTCTTCCAATCTAAGAGCATGGTATATCTCTCCATCTGTTTGTATAATCTTTAATTTCTTTCATCAGTGTCTTATTGTTTTCTGCATACAGGTCTTTTGTCTCCCTAGGTAGGTTTATTCCTAGGTATTTTATACTTTTTTTGTAATGGTAAATGGGACTGTTTCCTTAATTTTTCTTTCAGATTTTTCATCATTAATGTATAGGAAGGCAAGATATTTCTGTGCATTAATTTTGTATCCTGCTACTTTATCAAATTCATTGATTAGCTCTAGTAGTTTTCTGGTAGCATCTTTAGGATTCTTTATGTATAGTATCATGTCATTGGCAAACAGTGACAGTTTTAATTCTTTTCCAATTTGGATTCCTTTTATTTCTTTTTCGTCTCTGATTGCTGTGGCTAAAACTTCCAAAAATATGTTGAATAACAGTGATGAGAGTGGACAAACTTGTCTTGTTCCTGGAAGTAAGCATTTTTTTCTTTGTTTTTTTTTTTTTTTTTTTGGTGATAAAATTTTACCAACATACTAAGTTCTTTCTGTATGGAGAATAACTGAATTAGATAATACATTCAGAATATAGAATATTACACAGCTATGTAAAATCATGTTATACTGCTCATATTGACTTGGAGAAAGTTTCATTTGTAGGCAAAGTATTTGGTATAATTTAACTGTTTATTAAAGAACAAAAATAAAAGATATACATATATGTGTCTATATAGTTACATATATGCTTATATATATACATATATATACACACACACAAGTTGTATGTTTGTATGAAATTAGAGTAAAATGAGGAAAGCTATGTCACCAATATGTTAGTATCTGTTACCTCATGGAATGACACCTTTTGGTAAGAGAATATCATTACTTTTCACTTTGTATATTTGTGCTGTTTGACTTGTTACAAGAAGCAGGTATGACATTTCTAGTTTTTAAAATTCAATATATATTTTAAAGACATGGAAGAGAAAAAATAGGTGAGGGCAAAGGAAAAGAAACAGCAAGAGAAGATGGTAGAAGAAATATCACAGGTAAGTCTGAAATAGAGTAGAAGTAAAATGAGAAAAACTCAGCACTAGATCATGCACTTTGGGTCAGTTAGTACTGTTGGATGAAGAAAGGGAAACACCTAGCAGCCTCACTTCTCCACTGTGGGAACATTTCCTTTAGCAACTGCAGGCACCTGACCATACCTGAAATCTTTCATTTTTACTCTGCTCTTACTTGTCAAATAATACTTCTGCTTTCTGTGGCAAGTGCCATTCTGCGTTTTCACTGCCCTTGAAGAAAGACACTGTGGTGTCAGAGATATGAAATTCCAATCAAGCTTGCTTCTGGAAATGAAGCATTTGGTTTTAAAATCAGTCAGGAAATTTCCATCAGAGTGGCCCTTCACTGAAGATAATTTGGTAGATGGTTATAAAACTCAATCCCATTATATAAGTTCATCCCTAGATGATATTTAGTAATCATGAAATATCATTGTCTTTTTTACTTAAAAATGGCAATGGCAGTAAAGGAAAGAAACAAAGAATAGGCCTAGAATGCATTCATGGTCTGTGAAATATCCCTACACCACCAATTCGCTTATTATTTATCAAAGCAACACACACACACACATAATGTCCATAAGGAACAAGCTAGAAAATATGCATTTACAAATTTGTAGTATAAACCATATTGTGTCATTATTATGTTAAGGGTTCGAACAATCTTTATCTGTAAAGTGATTTTAGATACGATGTGCAAAAAAAGAAGACCTTTTCTTTACCATAAATATAAAAGCCATGTTTTACAAATATTAACATACAGTGCTACTTAATAAATTTGATAAAAGTAATTTTTATTTTCAGCTTTTCCAAGAAAAGTCCCTAGGAGTTTTTCCCTTAATGTATTAAAAGAAATTGTTGTTCCTACAGATCTTTAAAATATACATATTTTGCTGAACTCAAGCGGTCTGATGCAGGATAGAAAATGCTGAAGGGCTTCCCTGGTGGCGCAGTGGTTGCGAGTCCGCCTGCTGATGCAGGGGATATGGGTTCGTGCCCCGATCCGGGAGGATCCCGCATGCCACGGAGCGGCTGGGCCCTTGGGCCATGACCTCTGAGCCTGCGCGTCCGGAGGCTGTGCTCCGCAACGGGAGAGGCCACAACAGTGAGAGGCCCGCGTACCACAAAAAAAAAAAATGCTGAAAAGCAATTCTAGTAAATTGTATTTGTTTATTGTAGTATAATTCTTCACATTTTAATTTATATATTTAAACAAGAGTCTTTATTACTTAAATTCATTTTTTAAATGCTCTAAAAAACAAAAACAGCAATGGTAGTATTTAGTGTACCTCTAATTCTTTTATATGTGATTTAGTTTCTAAATTCAATCATCATTATATATTTTAAGGCCTATCTTGTGTCTTAGTCTTTCAGTCCTGGCATTCCGTGTTTGTCCTTCTTGGAGTGTTGCAGTTATGCCTAGGGTTATTTCTGTTCTTAGTGGTATCTCTCAGAAGTTGCCCAAAAGCAACATTGACTGTTTCCACTCCATTCCTTATTTAGGATACCATAAATCAAGCTACTTCTATATATAATTTCCTCTAAATAATGCTATTTAATACTTTTGACATGTCTCCATTTGTACTTAAATATAGTCACAAATAAACATATATATATATATATTTATGTATATCTAAGTATAACAAATTTAATAAAAATCTTTATTAAAATATTAACATTTATATAATTAGATGACAAATCACCTATAAACTTCCATGCAAAGAGGTTTCTAAATAAAGACAGCTAGCAAATAATACAATTAAATAGAAAAATACTATCTTCTTAAAGAGCAATCATCATAAATTGAAATACAGTAAGTCCCCTACATACGAACTTTCAAGTTGTGAACTTTCAAAGATGGGAACATGCATTCACATGTCCAATCATGTAAGTTAGTTCACGTGTCTGGTGTACATTGTCACGTGCGTCCATCCTCTACGAGTTGTTGTGCTTTTGTGTACTTTACTGTTCAGTACTGTATAGAGTACAGTAGTACAGTATCTTTATTTCAAACTAGATCTGCAAGAGGACGACTTCATTGAACTTCTTGCTGTGCAACACGAGGTGCTTTCTAATGATGACCTGAGGTAATTGGAGGCCCAGAGAAAGGATGAAGAGAGACAAGAGGAGGAAGAAGTAACTGAAGAACTGAAGAGATTCAGGACACAGGAAATGGCAGGGGATTTTCTTTATTTGAGGAGGCACTGTTAGTTTTTGAGGCACAGGACCTGAACTTAGAATGGTACACGAAGGTTGCAGCAGCCATTCAGAATGCAATCCACTGCTACCATGTCATCTATGACAAGAAAAAAAGAGCTACTACCCAGACATCACTGGATTGTTTTTTCAAGAGGCTAGATGGAATTGAACCCAGCAAGGAACCAGAACCTGTGGCGTCAATGTCAAGAGTGAGTGAAATTGCCGCTTGCCCTCCGTCTCCTATTGCTGACGATCCTTCGGCTCTACCATCTCCCACCTCCTCTCCCTCCTCCAGTTAGTAACTCTTCTTGCCTGTTCACTAGATGCTAGACCCTGTATGCCAGCTGTTGTACTGTACAACTGTGTCTTTCAAGGTATTGTACTGTAATATTAAAAAATGTTTTCATTATTTTTTGTGTTTGTTTTTTATGTATTATTTGTGTGAAAAGTATTATAAACTTATTACAGTACAGTCCTATATATCTGATTGTGTTAGTTGGGTACCTAGGCTAACTTTGTTGGACTTAGGAACAAATTGGACTTAAGAACGAGCTCTCGGAATGGACCTCGTTCATATGTAGAAGACTTACTGTATGCCAGAACCTCCCTGTCTTATAACTTCTAGTTCATGATTGGTCCTTTTATTTACCACATTATCCTGTGCATTTATTCTTCTGGTTGGTGTATATTGTTAATATCATTGGTTCATATTTACAATTGAATGTTTGAATGCTTGCTTGGTTTTCTGTCTCCATTTATTTGTGATAACAGTTATGCTGTTTACTTTAATGAACGAATGATAATAATATGTATTCAGCACTGTCCCTGGGCCAGCACCATTCTAAGCACTTTATATAGATTTTACTTTTTGTCTTTCTCATAGGTAGTTTCTACTTTTATTATTTCCATTTTATAGAAGAGAAATCTGAGTCACAGAGAGTTTGTACAACTTGGCCAAAGTCACAGAGTTAAGCATCAGAAGACTCTAACTCCAAAGCTTCAATGATTAGTTAGTAAATAACATCTGCTCTATAAACTAGATGTTTGAAGTGCAGAGAGTTGAAAATCATGTATATTAGATATCTATTTCTGCATAGCACAATACCCAAAAAGCTAGTGGCTTAAATCAACAAAACGTATTATCTCACAGTTTCTCTGAGTCAGGAAACTGGGAGTGGCTTAGCCGGTGCTTCTGGTTCAGGATCTATCACAACAGTGCTTGGTGTCTGCTTGGTCTGTGGTCTCAACTGAAAATATGACTGGGGAGAATCCTCTTCTAAGCTCACTCACATGGCAGTTGGCAGGTCTCAGAAGATCCAAGCACATCGGGTGACTATTGGCAGGCTTAAGGTTCTTGCTGAATGTTGGCCAGGGATAACAGTTCCTGTCCATTTGGGCCTCTCTATGGAGTTACTCCTAACTGACAGCAGGTTTCCTCAAAGACAGCAAAGGAGAGAACAAGAGACAGTCCAGGTGAAAGCCACAGTCTCTCTTTAACCTAATGTTGGAAATGACACTTTTACTTTCACTATAATCTCTTTATTAGAAGTGAGTCACTAAATCCAGCCCACCAAAGAAGAGGAGATTACATGAATACCAAGGAGCAAGGATAATTGGGTGCCATCTTAGAGGCAGTCTACCAATCATGAGAACTCTCTTTTAATTTAGAATCTGCTACAAAATAGTTATGACTTCAGCAAGTCACAGTCACTAATTTTCTCATCAAGCACATGATGATAATAACCAGTCTGACCAAAGTCTTGGGGCTATTCAAGGAATAAAAGAAAAATCATAGATATGAAAAGTTAAGAGCTTGATATAAATATGACTTTACTATATTATTTTTCAAAGGCAAGGGATTATGACTAACTCATTTTGATTAGATCATATCTCTTCTCCATTTAGTTCCTCATTATACTGAATATCAGTGCTAAATTTCACTTTCATCTTATATCCAAAGATAAGCAAGTAATCAGAAAATGTGTGAAATGGCCAAAGGAGTGCAAACTAATATTTGTGAAGCATAACTCTTATGTTGATCTCTGTGCTGAGCACTTTATATACATGATCTCATTGAAATCCTCACAATTACTTTCTTAGGGAATAGCCCCTCTATTCCTTCTGCAGGATTCTGACCCTTGTAGAAGGAGCACAACTAATGATCAGACAGAGTAGCTCTATTTTTCCTCACTCTTGGCCTCCAAGGCAAGTCCATGCTAGTATCTTTCATTTTGCCCCATTCAGAGATTTTTAGAGATATAGAAATAACCTTATTAATCTTGTTCATTTTTTTAAACCTCCAGGCAATACCGCAATCTCCAAAAATCCCATAAATATCCATCTATCATTTTCTTTAAAATCTCCAGAAAAAGAAACCTCCTTGTTTAACATGTCACATCACATTGGTTCAGTACCTGCAGTACAGTGGCTCAGGCTTCCTCATATGTTGCTCCACATACATGTATGTCCTCAGGTTAGATCACAGTGCTTCAAAAATGGAGATAACACCTTTCATAAAGCATAAAGTAATGAATCTCTCCCTCATTCTCTCCCTTTCAGATATGCACACATACGTGCACACAATATGCATAATATGTACATCCATATGCGTACACACACTTAAATCAATTATTGGAATGACCATTTCTTATAATGAGAAGCACCTTCAAAGAATGAAAGGAATAGTCACAAAAATGCCTCAAGTACCTGGAAGAGGAAATCCAAGAATGTTCAGAGCACTTGCGGTATCATGGAAGTAATTGCACAACTTTTCAAAGTGACAAATTTGAAGGTACCTGAACTTATTAGATGCTAGACTCTGATTTGCTAGCTTTCAGAAATGCCTTTAATAATTTTGTATTACATCATAGTTTGCCCTATCCTAGAGGAGTGTTGTTCTCCATGAGAAGTCAAGGCATAAATACATTCATACTAAACAAATTAAATGTGTGATTTATGTGTGATTATATTCCATGCTGGTTAAGATTAATGAAATTACTTGGGTCACATCATATACTTCTGCATCTCCCACAGTCCTTTGCTAATGTTTAGGTACAAAGTAGGTAAATAACATGAGTTTAAATTAAATTTTATGTGTGAAACTGACTACTGATGAGCCACTCTGGCATTTTCAAATGATACATCCCAAACTTTACCGTAACAATCAATTAACTCCAAGATAAAAATCACTCCCAAATAAGCTATATATTTTAATGCTTCCTTTGAACAACTGCTGAGTTTAGAAGAGCATGAGGCAATGTAATGGAAACAAATTACTGGGTAGATAATTCAAAAAAGCCACAATTCTGCCCACAGAATTTCATTTAATGGGCTGAGTGGCTTTGGTATAGTTGTTTTGCTTTCATATGATTGAGTTTTCCCATTTGAAATTGGGAAACTAAAATCATAAAATGTAAGTTCTGTAAGTAACTTTAGAGATATCTAGTTAAAAATCCCACATTTTACAGATCAAGAGACTACATCCATCAAAATTTGTCACTGAAACAAACACTCTCTAAATATCAGGAACATAAAACAGCAAGGGTTTATGTCTCACTCTTACAAAGACTACTCAAGGTTTGTGTCACTATCCTGGGCATCTCTGTATTAAATAATTTAATAAAGCTCCAATGAATTAGGTACTACTAAAACCCCTAACTCCCATGACCAGTTACTGAATTGAACATTTATTATGGTGGACCTTACCAAGGATGACCAGGGAATGTTTATGTACTCTGCATGTTGGGTAAACACTCCAGGCTGCTTTAATCTCACAATGCATATATATATTAACATGTTGTGATGGTTAATTTTATGTGTCAATTTGATTGGGCCACACAGTGCCCAGATATTTGGTCAAACATACTGGGTGTGTCCATGAGGATGTTTTTGGATGAGATTAACATTTGAATCAGTAGACTGAGTGAATCATTGCTCTCCTAAATGTGGGTGGCCCTCATCTAAACAGTTGAAGACCTGAATAGAACAGAAAGACTGAGTAACAGGGATCTTCTCCTGTCTTACCACTTGAGTTGGGACATTGAGTTTTTTTCAGTCTT
Source organism: Phocoena phocoena (assembly GCF_963924675.1). Lineage (NCBI taxonomy): Eukaryota > Metazoa > Chordata > Mammalia > Artiodactyla > Phocoenidae > Phocoena > Phocoena phocoena. Next base: position 82,853,319 of record NC_089223.1, on the reverse strand, counting down.
TGGACTCGGACTGAAATGTTGGCTCTTCTTGAGGCATGAGCCCGCCAAACGCAGATCTCGGGACTTCTCAGCTTCCAAAATCACTTGAGCCAATTCTTAATAATCTCTCTAGCTCTTTCTCTCTCTTTCACAAATATGTGAGATATATGTGTATATGTATATACATATATCCTATATCTCATAGTTTCTGGTTTTCTGGAGGCTAATGTAATGCAAATTTTGGTACCAAGAGAGGGTCTAGAGAAACAGAATTTTAAGGATGAGTTTTCTGAATTGGTTCTGAGGTTTCTGGAATTGGCTTTCTAATCTGTTTAAATGTAAAGATGCTAATGAATATATTTGCAATAGTAGAGAGAGTACTGATAGTCCATGGTGTGATTTGGCTCTAGAGATATGCAAAATAGCACCACTGGGTACTCCTAATCAACCACTTAGAAGAAGCAAGGATCTTGGTGACCCTATATTTGTTACCTTTACTAAGATATATAATGAGATTGGCTAGTTACTCCTATTGTAGCTGGATAAAGTGGGGAAAATAAGGATGAGCTCAGAGATTCAAATTCCTGCTCAAGTGCTGTCCATATACATGACCTGAAAGTTTCTGTATGTGACCTCAAGCAGATCCTTATCTCCTGTAGTTACAGTGCTGAGATTGCTGAAAATTAATGAAAGGAGTAGTCACAAAAATGCCTCAAGTACCTGGAAGAGGAAATCCAAGAATTTCAAGAATCGAAAATATTTCCTGTAGCTGGCTGAATTGCAATTCAAGTTGAACTTCCAGCTTTTCACAGTGTCTACTGTTACAATGGAGACATTAACTGGGAAGAAATGATATGATGTGAGCTGCCCATCATGAGCTGGGTCTCATAAAGTTGGATATGCACAGCAATATCCATTATCAAATGGAAGTGATATATATATACATACACACACATATATGATTGAACCCAAACAGGCCCAGAAGGCACAAGAAAGTTACATGAAGAAGTGGACCAAATGTTCATGGTCCCCACTCCTGCTACACTACCTTCTCTCTCTGTCTGCATCTCTGACCTCATAGTTTCCTACAATCATTTGCCAGAGGAAGAGAACACAGGGATCTTCTTTACAAATGATTCTGCACAATATGCAGGCATCACCTGAAAGTGGATGGTTGCAGCTCTCTCGCCTCTTATGGGACATCCTTGAATGACAGTAGTGAAGGGAAACCTTACTAGTGATCAGAATTTCAAGTAGTACAGATGTTGTTCACTTGGCATAGAAGGAGAAATGGCCAGAAGTATGGTTATAATGATTCATGGGCTATGGCCATTGGATTGGCTGGATGCTCACAGACCTGGAAGGAATATGACTTGAAAATTGGTGATAAAAAAATTTGGGAAAGAGGTATGTGGATAGGCCTCTCTGAAAAGGCAAAAAAATATGAAGGTCTGTGTGTCCTATGTGAATGTTCACCAAAGGGTGTCCTCAGCAGAGGACGATTTTAATAATCAAGTTGATAAGGTGACCCGTTCTGAGATACCAGTCAGCATCTTTCCCCAGTCACCCCTGTTATTGCTCAATGGGCTCAAAAACAAAGTAGCCATGGTGGGAGGGATAAAATTTATGCATGGGCTCAGCAACATGGACTCCCACTCACCAAGGCCAGCCTAGTTCTAGTCACGGCTGAATGCCCAATCTGCCATCAGCCAGGTCCAACACCATTCCTGAAGGTGATCAACAACAAGCTACCTCGTGACAGGTTGATTACATCGGACTACTTCCATCATAGAAGGGGCAGTCTCTTGTTCTTACCTTAATAGAAACTCACTCTGGATGGAAATTTGCCTTCCCTGAATGTAGTACTTCTGTCAAAACTACCATCCATCAATTTACACAATACCTTATCCACCATCCTGTTATTGTGCTCAGCATTGCTTCTGATCGAGGTACTCAATTTACAGCAAAAGTGTAGCAATGGGTTCATGCTCATGGAATTCACTGTTCTTATCATTCTCCCTTTTGGAAAGGCAGTCTCATGTGTGCAGTGTTTCCACCCCCACTTGGCCATATAAGAATGGGCCTTGGGCCTGGACCACTTCCTCACCAAGAGATAAAGAGCCCACACAGCCTGTCGCAGGCTTATCAACTTGTGTGGGAATATCTTTCTCTGTTTCTGTCTCAATAAGCGTTGCTTTTTTCTGTTTAGGCATGTACATCAATGGCCCTCAGGCAGAACCCTGCCTTTTAGCATTTCAGACTTCATGGAAGAGGGGTCAAAGTCCTTCTACTGTAGCATGAGAGGTATACATCTAGGCAAGTGGCCCTTCTTCAGCTGCTAGTAGAATGGGGGTGAGTGGATGAGATGGAACCTGCTAATCGTAAGGGACCAATGTACACTACTGAAGCTGATCTTTCTCTGTCTCTTCACTATGTGAGTAAAACCCCTGTCCCATCCAGGGCTTGACAGTATTGTGCTTTCCTTAGCAACTTTGATATCAAAATGCAGTGGGCAGAAGTGTTTGGACTTCTAATCCTGGTGGCTAGCAGTGTGATGATCTTTGTTATTCCCCCACATAGTTTCAGTCCTCCCTTGGCATTGCTTAAGTGTGCAAAGTGTTTTGCTGTATATTTCCTACCATCCTGAAGTAGCTGGCTTGATAAAACTGTGAAATGGCCTTTTGAAAACTCATTTACAGTGCCAGTTAGGTGGCAGTATCTTGAAGGGCTGGGGAAACGTTCGTTAGAAGGCAGTATATGCTCTGAGTAAATGTTGAATACACGGTGCTGTTTCCCTGATAGCCAGGATTCACAGGAATCAAGACATCAGGAATCAAGTAGGAATCAAGGGATAGAAATTCAAGTAGCACCATTATTACCCCTAGTGATCCAGAAACAAATGTTTGTTGCTTGTTCCCACAAGCATTATTCTGGGTTTTGTCTGTGAGGATGTTTTTGGTTGGGTCTAACAGTTTAGTCAGTAGACTGAGTAAAGCAGATTTTCCTCCTTAATGTGGGTGGTCCTCATTCAATCAGTTGATGGCACAAATACAACAAACAGACTGAGTATGGGGAAACTTCTCCTGACTGCTTGAGCTGTGACATTGTTTTTTTTTCTATGCTTGGGACTCAGACTGAAACATCAGCTCTTCTTGGGTTGAGTGTGCTATTTTTAGATGAGAATTTATGCCATGGGCTCTTCTGGTGTTCTCTCTCTCTCTCTCTCTCTCTCTCTCTCTCTCCCTCTCCCTCCCTCCCTCCCTTCCTCCCTCCCTCCCTCCCTCCCTCCCTCCCTCCCTCCCATATTATATATGCTCTGTTTCTCTAGAGGACACTAATATAATGTTAAGGAAGAAAAGATGGAGCATTGTGTGCTGGCTCTTAAATGGCTCCACCAGGAGAAGACCCATATCATTTCTGTTTATATGTCCTTGACCAATGCAATTCCCATGGCCGCCCTGACTTCTAGATATATAGAAGTATAGTCCTTCCTATGCTTGAATGTAGCCAGGAATGCCCTTTGGTGAATAACAAAAAATGACTAGCACAGTAATTTAGTCCACTTATGAAGACACTCCTAGTTTGTAGTAAAGTTCTTGTCATATTACTTGTCGATCCTTCAGGCATGTAATGAAGGTCAAGGCCATAATAGAATATGGAGGATCAAAATAAGTACAAAAAGCATAAATTACATACAATTTGAGGGGGTTATGAATATTAATCCATTGGACTATTTATTAATTTAATATGTGTAAAGAGCCTAGAATTGTCCTTGGTATACCATAAGTGCTCAGTTAATATTACCAATTGCTCTGATCATTGTTACAAAATGGTGCTCTACAGACAAAAATTAGATGATCAATAATCGTCTTAAAGAGGGTCTCTTTGTGAAAATACCAAGATAATGATAATTGCTACCATACTGTGGCTTAACACACTAGAACAATATTTTGTGGCATGGATCATAAAGGTAACGAAAACATTACAGTGAAGTGGAAATGAAATATCAATGCGTGGGATTTTTCAATAAATATTGACTGTGTGTCATCTTTGGAAATAAAGCTCCTTGGACTGAATATTTCCATCAAAATATTCTGAGTTAAATGAAGGGCCCTTGAAAGTTAGGAACAAATGGCATACTTGCTTTGATCTGTCATAAGGGAGATAGGTACATTAAATACAGCCCTATTCTGTGTTTCAGTCCAGAGAGCTATGAGCAGACTGTCAGTTAAAATCAGTTACACTGGGCTTCCCTGGTGACGCAGTGGTTGAGAGTCCGCCTGCCGATGCAGGGGACACGGGTTCATGCCCCGGTCCGGGAAGATCCCATATGCTGCGGAGTGGCTAGGCCTGTGAGCCATGGCCACAGAGCCTGTGCTCCGCAACAGGAGAGGCTGCAGCAGTGAGAGGCCTGCGTACCACAAAAAACAAAAAAATCAGTTACACTGAAGACAGATTTTTACAAGAGAGAACCACATAAGATTAATTAAATGAAGTATATAAACAAGAAAGGTGTTTGGTGAGTCTGCTTATGGGTAAAACTTTATAAATTAATTAGATCAGTTCTCCATCATAACATAAGGTATTATTTATAATATATCAGAGCAAGAGTTTTCAAATATGAATGAACTAAATTGGATCCCCCCAGCCTCAGTCACTTAATACCTGTGATATCTTTTCATTACTTAACCTCCTTAACCTCTTTAAGTTTCAGTGTCCTCATCTTACTATGGATAAAATCATCCCCATAATCTAATAACTTCACAGGGTTATTAGGAAATTTAACCTCCTTAAGTCTCAGTATCCTCTTCAGTTCTACATAAAAAATAATCTCTGTAATGTAATAACTTTATAGGTATATTATATTAAACAATAATCTTCATAGGTTAAATGATAACCTTATGAAATGTGTTGAGAATGGTGTCTGGCACACAGATGAGCCACAATATGATAACAATTATCATTATTAAATCTGGTGCTGACATTCAGCGTCTGTTAAATTTGCAAACAGAATTCTCATGTTCCAGCCATCTATTGCTAGGTAACAAACACCCTGAAACAATAGTGGCTTAAAATAATAAACTTTTATTAATATTTCACCCAACTTTTGTGGGTCAAAATTTGTGCAAGGCTCAGGTGGGTGATTCATTGGCTCCATATGGTGCTGACTATGGTGTCAACCACTCAGTGGTATTCAGATGGACTGATCTAAAGGGTTCCAGATGGCTTGACTGGTATGTCTGGTGCCTTGGAGGGGTGACTGAAAGTCAAGGTCCAGCTGAGACTGTCACCTATAGTGCCCACATGCCATGAGGCCTCTCCAGCATGGTGGTCACAGGGTAATTAGACTTCTTAAGTGGTAGTTTACAGCTTCCATGAGAGTGCTCCAAGGGACAGGTGCTGGCACAGTGTTACTTCCACTGTGTACTATTGGTAAAACCAGTCACATAATCTGCCCACATTCAAGGAGAGGGAACAGAGAATCAACCTCTCAGTAAGAGGAGTGACCATAATTACAAGGTGCACTATGAATTCTTTGTGTTATGATGAAAGTGTATCGTTATGCATATGGATTATGTAATGTGACATTGGGTATACTTGAGTTAGAGCTTTATGGATATGGAGCTTTACATATGGCGCTTAGCAATATATGTTCCATCTGTGCACTTACATATTGCAGTAGCTCCTTTCTCACATGGAACATGAAATACTGTATTTTTCAGTATTGTCATTATACTCATGAAATTGATATTCCAAAAAACAGTCAGAAAACTTTTTCTGTTAATGGTCAGATAGTAAATAATTTAGGCCTTCCCAGCCACATGCTGTGTCCCTGTCCTATATTCTTTTTCTTTTGTTTTTAACAACCCTTTGAAGGTATTAAAAAAAAAAATTCATAACACAGGGGGCCATACAAAAGCAAGCCAAGGGCCAGATTTGGCCTACAGACTATAGCTTGCTGACCGCTGAACAAATGAAAAACAATACAAGTGTAAATGGCTCCAATTCTAAACTATGAAAATGCATACAGAACAGAAAATGAAGATTCTGAAAAATCTAGGATACTCAACCCTAAGTTCTCAGAAGAGCATTAGGAAAAATAACTTTTGTTAAGAATTTAATTTGTTCTGGGCAGTATTAGGTTCTTTTATGAAATTATCATATTTACTACCCACAGCAACCGTAAAGGTGATTTGCTCTCCCCATTATATAGACAGAATTAAAATATGAGCTACTTAAAGGCAAGTATTGGACTTTACTTATGTTCAAAATCTGGCACAGGGGCTGGTATAAAAAAGAATTAAAATACATGTTGGATTAGTTGAATTAAATGATGAAATATCAGGGTTCAGGGAGAGTCATCAAAAATCACAGAGGTCCAAAGTAGAGGTCTTGGAATTCAAAACCAGTTTCTTTATTTCCAAATACTTTGCCCAACTCTTTCTCACCCTGCTACCAGTTGAACAACTTCCAGCACCAACAATCTGGTCCAAAAATAATTTGTTATAGCAATATGATTACTGTCCTTAGGAAAATACCATTAAGCAGTATTTATCTATAAATTAGATTATTTAAAGTCTTAGCATTTGTTTATTTTGCAGAATTGAATTTATGATTTGGGGGGATCTCTGTTGTCCATGTTTTACTCATTTAAACCATTCTCTATCTATGCTCTTAATTATTAAATGCAAGGACAGAATCAGGTTTTGTAAACTTTACATAATTTGGGTGGCCTTCCTTAAGAAAAAGTATATAGAGTAAGATACCAAAATAGTTACAAAATAAATACCTATTTAAAAATCATAAATTATAAGAAATTCCACATTTTATAGATCTGACAAATAAAAAAAAGTATCACAATGTCTCCCCCAAACCCATAACTTATTAACTAATAAATGGACTGATGACATATGCCTATAATACTACTTTTTTGAACTTTGGTATGATCAAGACTTCTGAAAAAATGATATATACATTCAATCTGAAATTAGGCATACAGAAGAGCAATTGAAATAGATTTTTAAGTGTTACTGTGCTGTATTAAACTTGATAATTGAATAAATAAAACAGCCTTTGACATATTGATGAATAGTTTACAGTAAGAGTTTGTCACTGAAACATTTGTTTCTTTAGGGTATCTTTATTGCATTGGTGGATACAGGGTGTGCCATTTCATGTTCAAGTGCCAGACTTTGTCAGAAAAAGATGTTTCAGATGTGCTAACTCCAATACACTGGGATGCAAAAGTCACCCAACTACATACACACTGACTCTGCAGTATTGCTGCATATTTGTTCCCTCAAACACAGGGACTCTGATAAATTCTGTAGTTGTACAATTTCTGCTTAGAACTTGCACACACACACAATCAAAAGAATAGTGTACATCTTCTGCCTTATTGAGTAATTCCTACAAGAGAGAATTTTTGTTTTAATTAGATGTCAATGAGAAGCACATTCTCCACTTGGAACTTTATGCCTAATAATTAGAAGAACTTTCTACAGACTTTTTTCTGTCTCCACACACTTAAGCCTTGATTCCACTTCACCACCCATATATTTCCAGGAACCCACACTGGGGGATATTTCATTACTTTAGAATCTCTGGCACTGAACCTTTGTGCCACCACACAAGGCAAGCTGGTGCAGTGGATGTCAAATTCTTGGAAGCAGATCTGTACCAAGGTTGTTAGAAATGACTATGAATGAAAGAGACTGTAAATCCATAAAAATACATTCTTAACACACCCACATTAAATGTATCCCCATCTCAACTTTCCCTTAACTAGATCTCCAAAATGCCTGGGGCTCTCTAACACCATTTAAACAAGAAGTTTGACAGAGGAAATTGAACAGGAAGGAAGCAGTGTTATTAACCTAGTGCGCTTAAAATTCTTACTCTTGAAAATTTCAAAAACATGTGACTGTGTAAACATATTATTGCACTGCCCCCCCTCACCCCAAGGTCTTGGAAAATGTTGGTGCAAGTGAGAGACCCTGAAAGCTTGAGATTCCTTAGCATCACATTAAGTCTGCCCAAGGGAATAATTCAGAAACTGAGGAACACTGACAGGGATGCCTAAAGAGTAACTTTTGGTAGTTGAAGGCAATATTGGTTTATAGACCTTTGCAAAATGCGATTTTATAGGGCAAAATAAAACAGAAACTGGGACGTTACCTTAGTTTCAGTGATACCTTTTTAAGTTTCCCGTATGTTTTTTTCACCCTCTCTCCTATGTTTTAAATAAATGTTTCACAAGGAAGATAGAAGCAAAGCTTCCCACTTGTTAGATGAAAAAGGAAGCTTTATATCAGATGTCATTGAAAAGACAAGGATAGGTACTATTTCTTTCCTCCAAATAGTCAGATATGATCAGGCTAACATCTGGAGAGAGAAACAAGGAAACACTCAAAAACAGAAAGATCTAGTAAACCTCTCAGTGCTGAATTCAGATATATACTGTTGATGATATATACTGTTACTAATCACAGCTATTTGTTTAATAATGCACCAAAACACTTAATATTTTATTCATAAGTCAGCCAAATCAAAAGCTTCTAATTATATCCATATAGTGTGTGTTTTTTTTTTTAATCTAGTCATTTGGAGACAAAACTGAAAATCAGCTACACAGCCAAAACAAGAAATAAAAACAATAACCGTAAGTACAAAGAATCAATATTACCTTTCCAACTCACTGTGCATCAACAATACTTTATCAAAGTCCTGTTCAAACTGTTAAAATGCTACACCAGTTATGAGGGGAAAAGAGTAAAATATGTTTGCTATTGTTGAAAATCACCAGGTACAAATTTATATAGCTTTATGTAAATAGCAAAAACTTGCCTTGCATTGGAACTTGTGACTAAATAGAACAACTGCTGATTTATAGGGATTATAGTTGAAACCCATACTGTCTATTTGGTCGGCCTTTTAATCCAGCTTTACTTGTATAATTCATCAAATAAGTGCTGAAACAGGCATTTAGAACATACTACTGCTTTCCAAAATCAATGTGGGTCTGAAATGTATTGATGGTTTCCAGGTATTGGTCCTAGGTCAGCTTAATAATCTGTGTGACTGACAGAGTTGAACAATGATTTCATTTTAGCCATCCATGTTCCTTTCGGAAGTGAACTTCCACTTCTGCTCAGGGTTGCCCAGACTTAGTCAATGGCCTCATCTAGCCACAAGGGGGCCAAAAGAGTAATCCTACCCTAGGTCCAGAAGTCAGAAATATTTGGGGAAAGGTCCCAGGGATTACCATATAAAGATCAGCATCTATCATTGGAAAAGTAATTGCTGCTAAAGTGGTCAGTCAGATTTACTATATTACCCACCCTAGAAACATTCTACATTTTGTATTTTCTGAATACAGTGGGTTAAACTTGATTGAGTGAAGTTTTGTACCACCTGTTACTGGTAATTAACACAAGAAGTGATCTAGTTAGCACGGGTCAACATAGGGGCTAAAACTTATAAAGCTAATTCATAACTTTCAAGAATTCTTAGTACAAGCAAGGTCATTTATTTGAGTATTATATTCATACAAGCCATTATAATGAGATTTTTTTCCCCTGAAACCCTTAGTATATTATCTAGCTTAGAGGTCATTATTCACAGCAGCATTTGACATATCCTGCCATGGTAGTAAAGAAATGCCAAATGTCTCAAGTCCCTGCAAAGGGCATTGTAATGTTCAATTTTTACCATAGATAGTGACAGGGAACAGCTTCAGATGGCCACGAATAATAGGATATACTGTTTTAAACTATCAAGGGTCTTTTTCCCAAAAATTCACCCAGATTTTGCTAAATACTCTTTTCCTCCTAAATTTAGATTTTTGCAAATGTATAAAAATTAGTGTAAAGTTGGAAAAAATCCACAAATTATCTTGTAAATAAAAGGCAATGTGTTCATCAATTATAGTAACTGGCTATATATATATATATCACATAAATTGTAAATCTACGCTTTATTGCATATATTTTGGCATTTAAAACTCTAGAAATCAAAAATGAAAATCTCTCAATCTGTGCTAAACTTAAAGTGAAGATTATTTCTACCAGGTGTCACTTTAAAACCAAAAACATTGCATTTAAATCAGTAAACCACACAGCCTATAAATTAATATTTAGATAAACTCAAAATTATTTTCATGAATTTCTTTCTCTTCAACCAGAATTTTTATACTAGCCTTATGGAAATGTTTAATAGTCATCCAAATAGGCAGTATGAATCAACTTAGTTTAGTTCTTAGCTTGTGTTCTTGTATTGATATATTGCAATATATGGCTTTGCATTACATGATTTCATGGTTTAAACAGTACAACTTGTTTTATTTCTTGGCTGGAGACCAATTAAATAACCACTGATGCAAGCAGTTACTACCTGCTTAAAAGGAAATCTGTGGTTTCCATATTTAAACTGCTGAGTTTTAATGTCCATCAAAAAGTCTGTTACTGCAATGAATAATTTAGCCATCTCCGTCTACTACACATTTTAATACTACAAGTGTGTATTTAAGACTGCAAAATATGCCTATAGTTTCTCAGTCCCAAGAATCAGAATCATACTTGTTGTAAGACAATGGTTATATTTACTGTTTGAAATGTTATAGGTTTAAGGGACGTCATTTTTGATAATTATTTAGAGAAAGAAGACTAAAATATCAAATTTAACAGAAGTAGTTGGAGAAATGATTGATCGTAAAGAGTTCAAAAACTTTACACCTATGTAACTGGATACAGATGACCCTTTTGAAAAAGATGAAAGGTCAATGAATTTGAGGATGTAGGGGTGCCATTTCCTCAGTTTGTCCCTTGGTGGCGTTCTTGAGTCACTTTCTCCCTTCCCGTCAAACTGCTTTACATTTCTTTCCAGAACTGGCTATCATGTTTACTGTATTTAACCTTTTTCTTGTATTATTGTAAATACAGCGTCTATAATAAATGAAAGCCCCCCAGAGATTATATCTCCGACACCTACTTCTTTGTAATTCATTCTAACCCATAAACTTTTGTTGTCGTTGTTATTCCGCTTCCTGTCTCTTCTTGAGGCTTAAACTACATCACGGATCCTGAATGCTATTTTTCAGCTCAGTCACTGAAATGTTTTAACTGCAAAGTAGTTTCAAGTAAGCAAGCTTAGTCGGTATATTTAAAAAGTAAAACCAAAAACTACCGGATATTGTAAGTTAGGCTAAAATATTTGGCATGGAAAAAAATCGTTGGCCGAGCTTTTATAAAATGTCTATTAGAATGGGATGGTATTTCTATAATCAATTTTCTTTTTTAACCTAGGTTTCAAAGGGACATTTCTTTTTATTGTCCTAAAACAAAAAGAAAAAAAAAATCCCCAACATTTCAAAGTCTCTCAAACATTTTGGTTCATACAAGCGATTACGTCCTATCTGAGGAACTAAGGTTTTAGGACACTGATCTCGTTTCCTCTCTTCAATTCTGGCCGCCAAAGTAGCAGTAGCAGCAGCGGTCTCTTTAATTTATTGCAGCCGGTTACACTTTCGATCCCATTTCCTTCCGAACCCTTTCAGGTTGAGAAGATAAACGCAGCCTCGGGTCTGAAAAGCCGGGCGGGGTTTGTGGGTGGGAGCGAAGCCGGATATCATATTCCCTTGGTGAGGTCTTGTACCGGGGGGGATTTGGTCCCCCAGGTTGCGTTTAATGAAATTGCTGAGCACTTGAGACGCTGGCTCTAAGACTGCGGAAATGGGGCGGGGGTGGGGAAGACAGCATCTCGCCTCCATTCATCCTCCGCGCCGGCTGGAGGCTGGAGTTGGAGTGTCAGTCCCTAGACAGGGGGCGGAAGAGGACTGGGAGATCCGGCCGCGGCAAGGCACCCCGAGAGCTCCCCTCACCTCGCCCACAACCCTACCCCGCCCATTACGTTCCCTTTCCCAAGAACGAAACGGCTAGGCAAATTTGCCAACACTCCTGGCTGCTCCGGCGTAAAGGTCGGAGCCGGGGACCGTGGGGGGAGGGAGTAAGTCCAGAAGGCTTCAAGGCCTCAGCAGTCTGGCCGCGCAATTCTCCATGCAGCACACGTCGCACCCATTTCCCACGCTGGTTTGGCTTGGCGGCGGAGTTGGTAGGGATGAGAGTAGGGAGGGCGGGCTGGAGACTACCTCCCGCTTGCAATGAGGAAACCACTCCGCTGTGAAGGACGAGCTCTCCCCCCGTCCCCCACCTCCGTTCAACTGGGAAGGAAATTTCAGCGCGCTGGGGAAAAGTCGCTCACTCTTTAGCCCTTCGCTGGTGCGCGCCTGGAGACTGCGCGCCGCAGCGGTGGGCGAATGTTTGAAGATGCGCAGGGGCTTGTTCAAGTTTATGGACTGGCGAGGCAAGAGAGAGTACACAACGTCTCTGCCCATGCGGCTGCCTGAAGTTTGCAAAATCTTAGTAAAGACGGCGAGGGGAGTGAGTGCACTGCACCATATTGCCGCGTAGTGGAACGCGCGGGCGCAAGGCCGCGGAGTGGACTGGCTTCAGCCTTCCGCCTTGGACGCTGGAAAAATGGAACCGGGTGTCGCAGGGAGGCAGGCGTTTTGATAAACCAGAGTTTGCCAGATATAAGGGGAATTTGGCGTTACTGACAGACGGCTTCTGGGGCGCTGCGGCGCCCGCCCCCCGCCCCCGGACTTCAGACTGCGGCGGTACGCACTGAGTCTGCGCGCCGGGCTGTTCTCGCTGATGTTGCAGATACAGAGCGGAGAGGCTCTGGTGGCGGCGAGAGGGTAGGAAGTGGGGGATAGGGGATGGGGAAGAGGAGCGGGAAGGCCGCCTTCCCGGCCTGGCCTCGGAGGAGGAGCCGCTACCCTCAGAGTGCTGCTGTTTTAGCAGACTGGAAAATACCCGCCCGCTCCTTGGCACATACCACACACGCTTCCTTCCTCCGCACCTTTACGGTCCCCCATAGGGAATGCTTGGAAATCTCTGCCGCCCCTCCCCCATTCCTGCTGGCTGCACCCGCCTAAACAACCGCGCGCTACAACTGCTCGTAGACTTTATTGGTGTTTGTCTTCTTTAAATAATGCTGCCGCCTCACATAGGTCTCGTAAAAGCAGAGTACCCACTCTAGACGGCTTTCTTTCTCTTTGCTTCTTTTCGCTTTAAATTTTCCTTTAAAAGGAGGCCCTTCAATGCCTATAAATTGTGCAGACCAGCTGAGGACCAACCAAAACCTAGCAGTAGCCCCTTTTCTTTTTTGAGGTGGAAAGAATTCTCTTCAAATATCTCCTGCCCACCTCAAACCGCCCCCCCCAATCCTGGCTGGGCCCCCTTGTTTAACAGCCGCTGAAATAAATGAAGAGTAACTGGCTGCACTTCAGAAAACACGACCAGAATTGAGATCCGATGAGGCGGGCTGCGGTGGCCGTGACTGAAAACTGGGGAAGCCTCGCGTGGGGGAATACCATGTACGATCAAGTGGCACAAAGTCAAAAGAAGGAGAGAAAAGGAACTAGGGACACTTAGGTACACAAAGTTGCCATTAAAGTTTATTTCCCTTTTATCCAGATAGGTGACGCTACACTTTGCCAGTTACTAAAGGCTGCAGTTTTCTGCTCAGAAAATAATATCGAGGCTTCCAACATGTGTTTATTACCCAAGCGCGCGCACACACACGGTCTACCCCCGTAAGCAAGCGCGACGACAGGGATACCAAGCATTTAAACAAAGACAGCCGCGCCCCCACCCCCAAGCCCAGCCCTCCTAACTCTGCGCTCCCAAAAAAGGATCCCTCTACCACTCTCTGGAGTTCGCTGTTCTCTCTTAACCACTGCAGCCCATCATGGTTTCTCAGAACACCAGCGTGGCTCCCTGGGTGCACGCGGGGTCCCCGAAGCCACAGCCGACCAAGCCTTAACCAAGATGCTAATTCGCGAACCAGAGACACTTCGGGAGGTGGGGAACATCATCTTAGAAGGGGGAGAAGGAGAAACGTTTGCTGATACTCTCCCGGCGCTCTTACACACTCAGCATTAGTCAGAGCGAGAAGGAAATTTACCAGCCCCAGGGAGGGAAAGCAAGTTCCCTCCAGAACGCAGCGGCTGCACTCGCTGGGGAGGGAGAGGGGCAAGCTTTGGCTTATGGGGGACTTGATGGGGTTGTGCACACTTGGAGTGGCCCCCGGAGCTGAAGCTGGGCTTTCCGGAGCGGGGCGGCTGGCTACTGCTCCCTCCTGTCTCCTCCCCCCGGTACTCCTCCCTCCTTCACTGCTAGTGTGTAGTTTCTGCGGCTCCGCTGATACTGCCGCCGCCGCCGCAGCAGCAGCAGCCAACAGCGTCAGGGACATGCTTGAGCCGCGAGCGAGGCAGTGAGCTCCCAGCAGCAACCACCACTTTGGGCAAACTTGCGGGTTTCCGGCTCGCGGCTAGCGAGCGGGAGCTTCCCGCTTGCCACTGAGTGCCTTTGAGCCGTGGCAGCCAAAGGGGCGGCCGGAGCGCCCGCACCACTCTCCAGACCAAAGGGGACGAGACAACTGCGGAATTCACCCGCCGTGCCAGGGCACTTCCGAGGCAACAACCGACTGGCACTTTTTGTCCCCTTGGCAAACTGGATTTTTTCTTTTTCTTTTTTTTTAAAGCTACTTGGCAGCTGCCTCTGACTCCACCTCCCCCACCCCCCATGCCTTTTGCTTTTCTTCGGAAATCCGGACAGAATTGGGCATCTTTGTTAACTGCCGTTGGGAGAGCCCGGCTGGGGTCTTTCGCCAGGCCAACCTCGCCTGCGCACCGAGCCTGGTTTGCTCACCTTTGAACTGCATAGGGATCAAGTTCAGCTCGAGTTGCCTGCATTGGGACTGGGAGAAAGGAGAAGGGAGCGTGCAGGAGAGAGGAGTGGGAGAAGGGGAAAGGGGAAGGGAGAGGAGGGGGGAGAGAGGAGGAGGAGAGAGGGAGGGAGGGGAGGGATCGAGAGAGAGCGGGGAGAGAGGGAGGCTGCAATCTCCTCCCTGAATCGCGCACAGCGCTGCAGATCCCAGTGCTCTGACATGCGGGCCGAATGCAGGTGAGGAAAGGCACAGACTCTGCGGCTGCGAACCCAAACTTGGGCACCGCGCGGTGCGCACTGCTCAGCCTTCACCCCCGCGGGCGAAAGGCTGCTGCGGTTTCAGGCGGCGGCTTCGTGACTAATGACCTTGCGCAGAGTTGTTAAGAAAAAAAGAGAAACCCGAGCTCTCTGGGGTGAGAAGGGACTGACTATCTGGGCGTCCCTGAAGATGGCTCGGGCTGCTCTTCCGCGCGCGGGGGGAACCCTGAAGCGGACCGCTGTGTGACTCGTGTCGTCTCCACTGCACGGTGCCCGAAGCGACCTGCCGGGATTTTTCATTCTCGATCTGTTGACTGGCTCCGCCGCTGCCTGAGCGGAGTCGGAGTTGAGACTGGCTTGTTGCTAGCCCTAGCACCTCGTGCAGGAAGCGACTCACGTTTGCCTGGGCAGCCGGAGCAGAAGCTGGGTCTGGAGTGAGTGGCTGGAACGTGAATCGGACGCAACTCGAGTAGCAGCAAAGACGAGCGGGGTTGGCAGGCGGGGAGGCTGCAGGCTCGCTCCCCGCTGCTTCCCGGCTTCACCGCCGGCCTGACAGACCGGTTCCGGCCCCATCCGACAGAGCGGGGAAGGGAGCCCGGGATCCTCTGCGCGTTGCGGTGATGACTCTGCGGGGGCGGGGGGGGGGGCTCCGAGTCCGCGGCGCTCAGTGTCCCGTGAACTGTGAGTACTGCGACTGAACGGCGGCTGGCGAGCGGGCGATTAGCACCCATTGCATGAATTATGAAACAATAACTTTAGGAGGAAGCAGGAGGAAAAAAAAAGAAGGATCTTTCGCTGGCCCCCCCTGGCCGACTCTGGACGTTGCTCTTGCCCCCTCCCTTTTCTCCCTCTCGCTTCTTCCCTTCACAGAGAGGGGAGAGGACTGGGAGGAGGGCAGGCGACCGGCCCCGGAGCAGGGGGGCGCCTAGGGGGCCGTGATTAGAAGGAGCAGTAGCAGCAGCAGCAGGAGAAAATGCTGAGGATGCGGACCATGGGATGGGCGCGCGCCTGGTGCCTGGGCTGCTGTCTCCTCTTGCCGCTCTCGGTAAGCCTGGCGGCCGCCAAGCAACTCCTCCGGTACCGACTGGCCGAGGAGGGCCCAGCAGACGTCCGCATCGGCAACGTCGCTTCGGACTTGGGCATCGTGACCGGCTCCGGTGAGGTGACTTTCAGCCTCGAGTCGGGCTCGGAGTACCTGAAGATCGACAACCTCACCGGCGAGCTGAGTACCAGCGAGCGGCGCATCGACCGCGAGAAGCTACCCCAGTGTCAGATGATCTTCGACGAAAACGAGTGCTTCCTGGACTTCGAGGTGTCGGTGATCGGGCCCTCGCAGAGCTGGGTGGACCTGTTCGAGGGTCGGGTCATCGTGCTCGACATCAACGACAACACGCCCACCTTCCCGTCGCCCGTGCTCACGCTCACGGTGGAGGAGAACCGGCCAGTGGGCACTCTCTACCTGCTGCCCACTGCCACCGATCGTGATTTCGGCCGCAACGGCATCGAACGCTACGAGCTGCTCCAGGAGCCCGGGGGCGGCAGCAGCGGCGGCGAGGGCCGGCGCGCCGGGCCTGCAGACAGCGCCCCCTACCCCGGGGGCGGCGGGAACGGCGCGAGCGGCGGCGGCCCGGGTGGTTCCAAGAGGCGGCTGGACGCGCCAGAGGGCGGCGGCGGGACCAGCACCGGCGGCCGCAGCAGCGTGTTCGAACTGCAGGTGGCTGACACCCCGGATGGCGAAAAGCAGCCGCAGCTGATCGTGAAGGGGGCGCTGGACCGCGAACAGCGAGACTCCTACGAGTTGACCCTGCGTGTACGCGACGGTGGCGACCCGCCTCGCTCCTCCCAGGCCATCCTGCGGGTGCTCATCACAGACGTGAACGACAACAGTCCCCGCTTCGAGAAGAGCGTGTACGAGGCTGACCTGGCGGAGAACAGCGCCCCGGGGACCCCCATCCTGCAGCTGCGTGCCGCCGACCTGGACGTGGGGGTCAACGGGCAGATCGAGTACGTGTTCGGGGCGGCTACCGAGTCCGTGCGGCGCCTGCTGCGCCTCGACGAGACGTCCGGCTGGCTCAGTGTCCTGCACCGTATCGACCGCGAGGAAGTGAACCAGCTGCGCTTCACCGTCATGGCCCGCGATCGCGGGCAGCCCCCCAAGACCGACAAGGCCACGGTGGTCCTTAATATCAAGGACGAGAACGACAATGTGCCGTCCATTGAAATCCGCAAGATCGGGCGTATCCCACTAAAGGACGGGGTGGCCAACGTGGCCGAGGACGTTCTGGTCGACACCCCCATCGCCCTGGTACAGGTGTCTGACCGAGACCAAGGCGAGAACGGAGTGGTCACCTGCACCGTGGTGGGCGATGTGCCCTTCCAACTCAAGCCGGCCAGTGACACAGAGGGCGACCAGAACAAGAAGAAGTACTTCCTGCACACCTCGGCCCCTTTGGACTATGAGACCACCCGGGAGTTCAACGTGGTCATAGTGGCGGTGGACTCGGGCAGTCCCAGCCTCTCCAGCAACAACTCCCTGATTGTCAAGGTGGGAGACACCAATGACAACCCGCCCGTCTTCGGTCAGTCGGTGGTGGAGGTATATTTTCCCGAGAACAACATCCCTGGCGAGAGGGTAGCCACGGTGCTGGCGACAGACGCAGACAGCGGGAAAAACGCTGAAATCGCCTACTCGCTGGACTCTTCCGTGATGGGGATCTTTGCCATCGACCCCGATTCTGGGGACATCCTCGTCAATACGGTGCTGGACCGCGAGCAGACTGACAGGTATGAGTTTAAAGTTAACGCCAAAGACAAAGGCATCCCGGTGCTACAGGGCAGCACCACAGTGATTGTGCAGGTGGCTGACAAGAATGACAATGACCCTAAGTTTATGCAGGACGTCTTTACCTTTTATGTGAAAGAAAATTTGCAGCCCAACAGTCCCGTGGGAATGGTCACAGTGATGGATGCTGACAAGGGGCGCAATGCGGAGATGAGTCTGTACATAGAGGAGAACAGTAACATTTTTTCCATTGAAAATGACACGGGGACCATTTACTCCACAATGTCTTTTGACCGGGAACATCAGACCACATACACATTCAGAGTCAAGGCTGTGGATGGGGGAGATCCTCCCAGATCCGCAACAGCTACAGTCTCTCTCTTTGTGATGGATGAGAATGACAATGCCCCCACAGTTACCCTTCCCAGAAACGTTTCCTACACTTTACTGCCACCTTCAAGTAATGTCAGGACAGTAGTAGCTACGGTGTTGGCAACAGACAGCGATGATGGCATCAATGCAGACCTTAACTACAGCATTGTGGGAGGGAATCCCTTCAAGCTGTTTGAGATTGATTCCACCAGTGGTGTGGTTTCCTTAGTGGGAAAACTCACCCAAAAGCATTATGGCTTGCACAGATTGGTGGTGCAAGTGAATGATAGTGGGCAGCCTTCCCAGTCTACCACGACTCTGGTGCATGTGTTTGTCAATGAAAGTGTTTCTAATGCAACTGTGATTGACTCCCAGATAGCCAGAAGTTTGCACACCCCACTCACCCAGGATATAGCCGGTGACCCAAGCTATGAAATAAGCAAACAGAGACTCAGTATTGTCATTGGGGTTGTTGCTGGAATTATGACGGTGATTCTAATCATCTTAATTGTAGTGATGGCAAGATATTGCCGGTCCAAAAATAAAAATGGCTATGAAGCCGGCAAAAAAGATCACGAAGACTTTTTTACACCGCAACAGCATGACAAATCTAAAAAGCCTAAAAAGGACAAGAGAAACAAAAAATCTAAGCAGCCTCTCTACAGCAGCATTGTCACTGTAGAAGCTTCTAAACCAAATGGACAGAGGTATGATAGTGTCAATGAGAAGCTGTCAGACAGCCCAAGCATGGGCCGATACCGATCAGTTAACGGTGGGCCTGGCAGTCCTGACCTGGCCAGGCATTACAAATCTAGTTCCCCATTGCCTACTGTCCAGCTTCACCCCCAATCACCAACTGCAGGAAAAAAACACCAGGCCGTACAAGATCTACCACCAGCTAACACATTTGTGGGAGCAGGAGACAACATTTCAATTGGATCAGATCACTGCTCTGAGTACAGCTGTCAAACCAATAACAAGTACAGCAAACAGGTAAGATGCATCCCAAATATATTTAAGTATCTGAGACAGAGCATCTTCTGCAAAGTTTTGTCTTCTCTCTTAAAGCTACTAGTTAACATTTTAATAGCAGGAATTTAGTGTTGGTGTAGTTCATACACCATTTATTTAGTAGAGGCCATGTACAAAAGGTACACCACTGTATTTTGCATGTTACACCAGAGTTTACTAAGTTACTAAAGAAAACACTGTAGGCAGTGTTTTACAATTCTCTTAGTACTTGATAATCCTAATTCGTTCTACATTCTCTGTTTCCAGATAAATATGTAAGTATTGTTTGGATGGCTAGTTTTAACCTGAAATTATTTTCTTTTGTGCTACTAAGTGGATAATTGTATCCAAAGACAAAATTTCTAAAGTTACTTCTGCTGTCTATGCAAATTGGGCACTATAAAAGTTTTAGCTATGTTATATATATCAGCAGATGCTGATTTATGCAAATGAAGTACTAAGTCCGAGATATTGAAAAACTGACTACTTTGACAAAATGCTGACTTACAGTATTTAATGATATGCAAATACCATGCAAAGCTACGTTTTTATTATTTAAGTATCTATACAATTAGGCTTCTATAAGGATATGCAGTCGGCCTTTATATTATTTGTATTCGGTAATAAAAGTTCATAAGCAAAAGTAAATTACATGAACCATTTATATTTTAAGCCAAGCAACAAAAATGTTCATGTTTGATGCAGTGTGTGCAAGAATATTTTGATGTGCATTGTGATATACTGAGACTATAAAGGCTTTATGGAATATTTGACAAGGTTATTATTCAGTGAAATGTGGCAACAGTAAAAAAAAAAGTGTATTCTGAGGTGAACTTCAAAAAATATAAAATTTATTTTTGAAAGTTTTGCTCATGTAATATATGTGTGTGTGTGTGTGTATAACTCACAAAGTTTACTTTTCACACCCATCAAAGTTTGACACACAACAAATAAAAACCTTTTGGAAAATTCTGTGTCTAAAGCTGTAGCAACTCTGCTAATAAAACGTCACATATTTCTTACCACCAGAACATCTCAAGAAACACATTTATGTCTGTCAATTAATATCCAATAACAGTTTTTCTATTAAATATGTCTTGCATGTGGCATGTGAGATCTTAGAATAATTAAGGCAAAGAAAAAAGTTATTTTATAGCCTCATTGAAGATGTTATTGATGGGCTCAGTAAAGATATTATAGAAAAGAGATAAATATTAATTTCTTATTGTCATAATTTAAAAAAATCAACTTTCTAAAGAAATGTCTTTGATATATAGTAGTTTACTGTAGGTATTTGGATAAGGAGAAAGACAACATGCTTTTATATCCAGTTATCAAAGTAATCCAAGAAAACACAGGTTTGAACTACACTGAATTAAATGACTTTCAAAAAGATGTCTTTTCATGCACATGAGCCTGAGTTATTTCTTTTAAACTGAAATATAGCAAGTGGAGAGTATATCTGTTGTTGTGTTATTGCTTTACCTGGAACTAGAAGATTTTTGTTTTGTTTTTGGTGCTTTTATCTGTTTTGTAAACAAGGACGATTCCAGTTAAAAATAACAGCACTTTTATAACGTTAGTTATAATAACACGCACAAATAAAGATCTGTAGAAATTTATTTAGAAAATGGTAATGTGTTATGCAAAAGCATGTGAAGAGATTTTTCTGCAGAAAACTTACTTCTCCACTGTCATCTTAATAGGACTTTTTGTCCTGTGGCATTCTAAATTATGTAATCTTAAAATTTTGAGTAGACATATCAAGTGGCAGATTTATTGATACTTTATGCAACCACTTCCTATGTTCTGTGCTGTCATTAAGCTTTATTTAGCTCATCAAATGGGGTTAGCTCTATATTCTTGAATATTTAAAACAGCCAATATCAAGACTGTTGTGGCATCCTGTTTAAAAGGCAAAGTGATATGCTTATAAATAAACTAATGTATGGTGTTAGTCTCTTAACTCAGCAAAGACGTCCATATACCAGAAGAGAAAAACTACAAAGCCATTGAAATAAACCATGCACTTTGCTAAAAGTGACTTTGAAAAACTTCTGTGTTGTTAGACATTCAAAATATGAATAAAGTTTTAACCACAATAAATAGCTGACCTAAAATGAAAGAAAGGCAAATGAAATACACTCCCCTTAATGTAATTAGTAATAGTAATTGATATGCTTCATCTCCTCAATATTGCTGTCAGGAGACAAGGGATCCATTTACAAAGTTACGTTCTGTTTAGACGTCTCACATAATAAACAGGATCTTTTTTGTTCTCATTTTTTTGTAATGTAGATGATTTTCTATATTTATTTTTAAAAGATATTACGTTTAGTTTTTAAACATTGCCAAAATGTATTTTCCTTGATTAAAACTGAAAAATAAAATTAAAAAAAGAATGCAGCATTTTCTTATAATTTCTCCCTTTTAATGCCAGATTTATCTAAAGAAAATCTTGAGGGTTGCTGTCTTTTAATTTCTTACAGTAGGGGTTAATTAAAAATATGAGATTTTATCTGAGGTAAAGCATTTTTTTATTTATATTTTTCCTGAATTTCTTATCATAGATCTTTACTTGTGATATAATGGAAATGATGTCTTTTACAGTGTTCTTATCTTCATGAGAATTGGTATGAAGTGTTGCTCCTAAGTCCTGTTAATGGTTACATTATAATGAGTTAAACAGCTTTGTAGAAATAAAAGTTTGTAAATAATGCCCCGCTCCCCTTCTTTTTGGTTTGTTTTCATAGGCTGTAGAGACATTCAAATCAATCTTCTGTAGTTACTCTTGGGCAGAATCTAGGAGATAATGTGTTGCAGAGATGCCGGAATTATTTCTGAAATTCACACATTAGGAAAACTGATTACGTAGCCCAGGTTTTCATAGTTCATACCTTTGCAATTCAAACAAAAGCCCTTGTTCTCAACTAAATAATCTGTCTAGTTGAGAAAAATGGGGATCATTGACAGCATTAAGTGTACACCATTCCATTTCATTCTCCCTTTACTTGGTAAACCTGGTCTTGGTGGCTGTTAAAGTTTTGTGAACTGGAAGTTCAGCTGTGCTTTTGACTTGTGAAATGAAGGCAGAATCATTCTATTTTTCTATTTATTTTACTATGTGTTAAGTATTTTTCAATTTTCTTAAAATTAGTATAATTCCAAAAGATTAATAGGCAATATAAAAGTATAGTTCCCACTTTGCATATTATTTTCAAGCTCTTTTGAGCTTATCCTTGCCATAATATTATTTAGATAATGAACTGGCAAGTAAGAATTTAATTTATTTAGTAAATGGAAAGTAAGGTACTTTATTTCTGCAAGCATATAGAGGATACAGCTTGAATAAACATTAATTTAAAAAGCCATTTGTAGCTGATACTGAAATACTCAAGAAAAATTCATATTAACTCCAGTGACAGTTTCTCTTGCCTAAGGAACTTCTGCATGTCATCTGAATAAAGTTCCCTTTAATTGATCCAACTGTGTTCAGTCTATTCATTGTATACTTAGTAAAATTATGGCAGAAATTATTTTTTTAATTACTTCCATTTTGGAAACAAATAATGACTTGCCATCATCTATTAGAGTTCTAAGCACTGAGAAAACTGAATATCAATTTATTTGTGAATGTATATTACACCATATGTATTATAGTGGAAATGCCAACCACAGCTTCCAGCTTTAATTCTATAAAAATAACTTCTACAATATGATTCTCCTGTCTATGACCAAGGACACTTTCAAGAGGTACAATGAATCTGCATATGTTGGGATTTTTGTTACATACGACCTGAAATCATAGGCAAGAGACTAATAACTGATGAAAGTTAGGCTGTGTCTTTAGTCAGGAGGTGTCTACTAAAGCAACAATACTTGGCTTTCTGGATGTCTGTGAAACAAGGAAAGGGTCATCTACTGATTTACCTCTAATGAATATACAAATTTTTATTGAAGTCCAGGTATGACCATTTGAATCTTACCCCAAACTTCTAAGTCAATTACTGACTTTGACATAAGACCACAAAGTCAATTTAAGTCAGGATTCTAAGTAAATCATGCAGCTGGACAACTATAGCAAAATCATTCTTTCTTGTTATCTTTTATCTTTGAGTAAGTACATATCTCTTATGCCGAAAAGCATGCACATGTGGTAAATATATATCATAATCTCTCTCTCTCTCTCACACATACATACACAGATGTTTCCATATAAACCAACTATGTTTCCATTAGGCTTTTATTTCCTGTGATATTCATACATTGATACGTAGGAAACATTTGAACTTAAACACATATGAAACTGACATAATATATGTCATAATCAATTGCTTAATGTTTGTATCTAAAATTACTAGAGTTATCACATTTTAGAATTAAAAGATATCAACCAAACCAACCCCCTCATTTTGTAGAAGAAACTGAGGCCTAGTATGAAAGTTAATTTGATTGATATCGTTAAGATTATCAGGGATATAATGTGGACTAGAGTCCAAGTCATGGAGTGCAGAGAGTCCAATGTTCGCTTTTTTTTAATCATGCTACCTGTAGGAAAAAAAATTGAATTTCTCTCTTTCTCTGTATATATTTCAATAGTGACAGAAATCTCTTGAGGTTTAATTATGTATGTATAGCTATATATTTGGCTATTAAAACGGATTTTTTTACAATAGTATATAATTCTGCTTTAGGCTCTAGTTTATATCTGTAAAATCAGGGAAATTATAATCCAAATTAGATAGATTAAAAGAAATTCATAGTTATTCATAGTTATTTTCCTCTTATGTAAGATAGCAAATGATGATGGACATTAAAGTAACTTAACATGGTTTAGAACATATATTCAACAAGTTGAGAGAATTTTTCATTTTAGCAGAACAATGACAGTAGATATAAGCTTCTACCTAGCATTTAGTATATCCTCAGTAAAAACATATTTGTAATGGAAATGAATAAAGCTTTCTATACATTATTTATGAAACTTTCTATGCATTCTAATTGGGATAATCTTTTACCTTTTCCATCAATAGTGATGACTCCTTTGGCTCTATGCTCCTTTGCATTTTGCCAACTGTGTAGATGCACTTTACTTTATTAACATCCTTAACACACAATTCTGAACTAATATTTCCTCTAAATTTTTTTCTAGAAAATTTATAGAAGAATGTGACATTTTGCTATTTTTCAATTGAATTGCTTCCTTGTTAGGCAGTTAACCAGTATAGCATTTTAGATTCTAAATTTACCTGTTGATAAAATATAAAAGATTGAATTTATTAATTTCAAAATTAAAATGTGAACTATTTTTAAAACTAACTATAATATAACAAAACCATTTCTTCACCATAGCCCCCAATGCTTTCAGACATTTTAACATCATTTCTTTTCCTAAAAGAGGATGGTAGTGGAGGTTATGTAGAAAATTTAGTATAATAATTGTTTAGAGCTTTATGTTTAAATTGTATATAACCAATTTCTAGGCTGTTAGCAAGGCTGTATATCCATTTATTTACTATGACTCTATAGAAATAGTAGAATCTGTATATGTGTGTGTGTATATATCTCTATCTATCTATATATATCTATATATCTATCTATATATCTTGAGTCAGCTTTGATTTTCTTTCTTATTTATTTTAAAAGCCCTTAGAATCTTTTCTAAAGCAGGGACCATGTTTCAGAACATTACACAGTGCTTTATTTAGCATTAGTGTTGTGGGAGAAATCACATTCCAAGAAGAACTGAGCTGAAACCACTAAAACTAGTCTTAATTATCACTTCTGGTGAATTAATGTTTTAAAGGCGGAGTAAAGGTTTATTTTCTGTAATTTAGTGATGAACTAAATTCCAGATTATTGAACTCTAATGCTGTGTAAAAACAAAAAAAAAAACTATTAAAGCTTCCAAGTAGGATTCATCTGACAAGTTAATTTTTTTCCCCCTGAACATATTTATTATTTACAAACACATAATTTGCAAATAAAAATTTCTCTGCTCCAAAACCTCCATCACAGAATTCAAACTGGGCATTTTCCTTCTTTCAGATGCGTCTGCATCCATACATTACTGTGTTTGGCTGAATTCCACTCTAATATGATGCTCCATTATGCACCATACTCTGATGACCTTGCTACTTTGCAACCTGCTAGAGCCTGCCCTTGGCCGTGGGGTGT
Source organism: Phocoena phocoena (assembly GCF_963924675.1). NCBI lineage: Eukaryota > Metazoa > Chordata > Mammalia > Artiodactyla > Phocoenidae > Phocoena > Phocoena phocoena. The sequence continues at coordinate 82,827,951 of NC_089223.1, read as the reverse complement.
CAGCCAATCACTACTTGTCCCACTTGTTGTGCATCTGATTTTCAAGGTTTTTTGTTTTGTTTTGTTTTGTTTTTTTCTCATTTAAGGAAAAATAGTATTGAAATAAACGTATAAAAGAAACAGTATTAATAAAGAAATGTGCTACTAATGGATGTCTAAGTCACCAGGAATTCCTTTCTCAGAATGGTGGTTAGCAGAACTTAACAGTGAAGTCTTTTTAAAAAAAAAAACAAAAGCATATTTCAACAATGATTTTAAGACTCTGGCTTTGTGTAAACCAAGAAAAATTAAGTCTATGAAGTCTTTGTCTATAATACATTAAAAAATGATTTTGTATAAAATCCTAAATTGATCAATAGTTTTAAAGTGTTACATAATCAAAGCCTTTTCCAGATCAGGGAGATAGGTCTGTCAGAGTGAAGGATGGTGTCTCCTTTGCATTGTGTGGGTGTATTTCTAAATGCCACTGTGCGTGTTTGCTCCCACACATGTGTATACAAGGACTTGGAGCAATATTTATAAAAATTATTGTCTGTAAGACAAACTTGAGAGATTTATTTTGTGTTTACCACAGGCACTGCCAATGGACTGTTTTTTCCTTAATCTTGAAATACTGACCAAAATATCTGTAGAATTTTTAAGATTTGTGTTGCTGTTGTTATTAAATTCCTTAAGAAAATTTAGAACCTTTAAGTTAGATTCACTGAAGTCACTGTGGTCACATTCAGAAGGAATATGTGGCTACCTATTTTTGTGGACTACATTTATCTGAAGGCTATTCTATTTGATGTCAGATAACATAAATTCAAGCAGCTTCTGAGAATTCAGCACGTTATATATTTTTGAGAAAGCAGGTAGCCGAAGTTTAGTTGTATAAATAGTGATTTGCTAAGTAAGTCAAGAATTCTCTGTATGGTCCCTCTAACTCTCTCTGTTTATATTTTTATGTCACTATTTGTTATGTTGTATGTGTTTATGTGCTTAAAAATAAGTGTTCCATATGAAAACTTTGATAATTTTATATTTATCATATCATCTGCCTTATTAAAGTTTTCCCCAAGTTTGGAAATACTAAGAATTCAAGATTCTTGAGAAATTTTTGGTGAATTATTGTCAATATAAAAGCCCTTTATGAAATGTAAATATATACTGGAACAACATTAAAATGTGGAATGATAGGAAATTCACACTAACCCATGTAAATCACCAGTGCATGTATTTCAGGCTTTTTATTTTATTAGCTGTTTATTTAATTTTGCAAAATAGAAAGTTTCAGAAATATCACTGAGAATATAGTGAAATTCCTGAATAAAACCTAATTTTCATCAACCTCTCTTTTGTTTTGAGCACAAGGACCAGTGTAAGAAACGGGTGAAAAAACTTCTTTCCACTTTTGGCTTCTAGGAAATATTATGTTTCCTCATCCCAAGTAGTAAACTTCCTTAGATATATACTTAAACTAAATCCTGTAACAAATCACATCAACTCAAAACAAATTACGGACCAAAAGACCAAAAATAGATGTCCAGAATTTGGGGATAAATTAATCTGTAACCACATGGAGGGGGTATTTATGAATACCTTCACAAGGACCATTCTAAGGCAGAATTTTGCAAACTTGGGTTGCAACACACTATTGGGACATGAATCAATTTGTGAGTTTCTACCATACCACAATTCGAAAGATACGAAATAAAGCAGAAAAATTTCAAGTACACCATTCATGTAGTAAGGGTAAATATTGTCTTGTGCAGTCTTTATTTCAGTTGTGTTTGTATGCCTGTGTGTCTTCCTGCTTTTGGTTGCTATGTAAAAAATTTGTCTTTTTGTGGAAGCAGTTGAAAAGGATTGAGAACCATCCCTCTAGATTGTTCGGGGTAGGGAACAGTGGCTATTTTACTGTTATGATTAGAAAAACATAATAAATCAAAACAACAAAATTACTAACACTCCCAAGGATTTTAGTGTGCTTTTCAGCTGAATCAAAATAATCAACAGCAACAAGCTTTTGAGAAGTCTGTTATCATTCCTCTGTTTGTTTTTAAATCTTTGAGCATTTCGCCACTGGTTCCTATCCCTGCACAGACTTCCAGATTTCTCTCTGCTCCAACCCCTTGCTCCCAGATGTCATCCTCCTCCTTAGGTCTCCTTTTCAGTTACTGGAATTTGCCATGTAGGGAGGTTTCTGTGGAGAGTTGGAGATAAACTCAGAGCAACCCACCCACCTTATATATTTCAGCATTTGGATATTTTATTAAAAATGACAAGAACAATACTTCCTTCTCCATTACAAAATCTAAAGAGGAATATGAGGGCTTCCCTGGTGGCGCAGTGGTTGAGAGTCCCCCTGCCGATGCAGGGGACATGGGTTCGTGCCCCGGTCCGGGAAGATCCCACATGCCGCGGAGCGGCTGGGCCCGTGAGCCATGGCCTCTGAGCCTGTGTGTCCGGAGCCTGTGCTCCGCAATGGGAGAGGCCACAACAATGAGAGGCCCGCATACTGCAAAAAATAATAATAATAATAAAAAAAATGAAGAGGAATATGAGAATGTTAGAGACTGGCTTAAATAAAGTTTTTTTCTTTTAACACAATTAATATAAGCTGGTACTGGGTATGCAAAGAAAAATAAGATAGAGTCTTTGTCCTCATGAAATTACTATATTAAAAAGAAGATTACAGAGCAGAAAAATGATGATTATAGATTATATTTGCATTATGCTTCTTAAGGGTCAAAGCATTGAATGCATGTTTGCTTCTCAGAGTAGTCAGTGAAAAAAAGCACCATTATTATTTCTGAGGTGAGCAAACTAGAGTAATGAACAGCTTTTTCAGCACTCTGATGGAACTAGCTAAGAACTTTATCAAGTCTTTGAAGAAATAGCCAGTCAGAATTCAAAAGTACTGAAAGCATTTGAGGAAGGTGGTGAAATTTGTGCTTTCAAATACACTATATTTTTAGACTTACCTAGGTAAATTCTTCCCAAAAGAATTAGAAAAGGCCCAGCCTTTCAAACTTTTTCCAGTCACAAACTACACTTTATACTACCAAAAAAAAAAAAAAAAGTGTTGTGGGTATAATTTGGAGATCTCATTAATTACCCTACTTTGTAAACAACAACCCCATATGTGGTTAAAAACAAACAAACAAACCTCAAGAACTAGGTAAATAACTCTAATCTTAATTAATTTTTGAGCCTATCTCTAGAAAAACAACTGAGATCCTTCAGAAGTAACCCCACAGTTTGTAGTAGCTCTCTGGGAATAATTTCTATCTGTAACTTTGCAAAGCGCTTTTCTTGGATGTGTGTGACTTTTTTTTATCCGTTTATTTTATAGAGAATAGATTGATTTGCGATATCTTTTATACACCATGCAAGGCTTTGTAATTAAAATGATGGCTAAAATAAGGCCCTTATCCTCTGTGCAAAAATAATATACATAAGGCAAGGGATACATGAAGCTCAGAGAGACTGCCCCCAAGTTTGTCTTGTCTGTCGTGGCATTCCCAGTGCCTACTAGAGTTCTCAGCATATAGGAGACACCCCCAAAATACTTGTGGAACAAATGAATGAACAAAGGGCCTGGGCTTTATTGCTAGGTAGACTGAAAATCCATCCACATGGGATCACCAGACTGTGGTATGGCCCTTTTATATTGGACTCTAAGAACTCCTGATTTGTTATTTTCTTTCCCTGCTGGGTGGGTGTCTCCATGACAGAAGACTACCTGCTAGGTTGGCTAGAGTCCCTGCCTTCTCTGCAGGATGTATGACTTGTTTCTGTACCAAATGAATAATTCTCTGATTTCCCCTCCTCGCTTCTTCTTAGTGGTGTTATAAACACCAAACCCTTTAAAAAGATAAAACTAAAGCAAACATGTGAGGGAGGCACTGGTCACACAACAGACTTCTGATATATTTTGAGGGGCTGTGCAGAAGTGTGCAGACACATGGGTTTTCAAGATTTTTGTGGAGATCCTCATCTGCAAGGAAAAATGGACACACACACACCCGAACGCATGCATGAGTCTCTGTATTCATCAATTTATATAGTCCTGCAGGTATTATTCAATCACTGTACCAACCTATGCTCACTGATAATGGATCTTTTTTTCCCCATTTTCATTCTGACTGCCCCTGAGGAGAAGTCATTTTTAAAGATGAGAGTCTAGCATATCTGTAAAGAGAAACGTGTACTTGGTGTACTCAGGAAAGAGGTCTAGAAGAAAGAATATGCCCTTACTGGGGAGTGATGGGCAGTGAGGTAGAAGCTGAGAAATGCCTTGCAAATTAAAAGCAGTCCTTAGAAGTCCAGAGATTCTAAGAGGCACCTCTTGTAAATTGCAAATGACCTCTGAAGGAGTTGGTTCAGTCTTGGGCACACCTGGGTGTAAATTGCTGTAAGCAGATAACTAGGTCAGCACCTCACAAAGATCAATAGTTCTTAAGAAATGGGGATTTTGATTAGAGCCATGAGGAAGAATGAACAGCCTTCAGTAGTTTAGAAGACTGAGATCTCTGTTAAGGCACCAAGTGTCTTGGACTCCAGCTGGGAGTCAGGAGGTAAGGTGAGATTATAGCAGAAAAGAATATTCAGTCCCAACAAAAGCAAATGTATGTGGCCTTGATTTTGGCCCAGGGCCCTGGTGACCAAAGGCTGACACTAAGTGTCAAGGCTTGATATGATTGCAAGACTGGTGTTAAAAAGTAGTAAACATTTACTTTCTCCCATTTCTACTAGTTGTTTTGCTTTGGTTTGGGTTTTGTTTTCAACCTAGAGTATCAGGTCCAAGTGCTCTGTCTTCATTCATTTTCTACCCCTGTACTTTTGGGAGAAAGAGAAAAACAAAGAAGGAGAAAAGAAAGGGAAAAAAAAGTACAACGACTGCATGGCAATAGACTCACCTTCTACTTACTATTATTATTGGATTACTGTAATCAGAATGCTTGATGCTTGCCACATTATTGCCATGTAGCTGTTTCTTATACTAACTTAATTCCATTCTCAGAAATTGAGTTCTAATAGGTCTGTACTATATCCCAGAAACCTGAATTTTTAACACTTTCCCCTTTTCAATTCTGATTGCAGAGGGTAGGTAAGACTACAAAACATGAGGTTTAAAGCCCCTGAAATTCCTAACTTCTGCTTACTGGTTTGCTTTTTGACAGCCTCTGGCAAAATAGAAAACTGAAGCCTAGTAAGGTTATAGGAAAATCTGCCTTCTTGCCCTGGCTTTCTCACTAACTGGCCAGTGCACCCTATGTAAGTCCTTTCAAGTCCTGAAGCCTCTCAAACTCATCTGGTGTCATTTTACATAATAACCCCTGCTCTGATTACATGACAGGGCTTATGAGGGTCACATAAAACGTTTGGGACTTGTAAAACGCCACGGAAACTTAAGATAGTACTTCTCCTTATCCATGAATTTCTCTAAGCCCTTCTTGAAGTGCATTTATTGTACATTTTGGGGGTATTTTCACTATCCATTATTTTTAAAAGGTTTTTGATTTCAGTCTCTCAGGGGTTTTTGTTTGTTTGTTTTGTCACAATCACTTGTTTGAAGCCTCTGATGTTCTCTTATCCTGGTTGATTTCTTCAAAGTTATGCTGATCCCCGATCAAGGTGCAACTAGGGTGTGTGCTGTCCTTAGAGCAATAGCCACTGGGTTTTGTCTGAAGTCGTTTCAGAGCCTATGACATCTCGATAGGAAAAAGGAGAAGAAATAGCTTATTGCTGTAAAGCAAGTAGTTTAGGAAAGACTTAAAATAGTTTGTATCCATTTTGATACTTTAAAAAATTCACTACTTTGAACAGTCCTTTCCTCTTCCATACAATATTTCCTGGGAGTTTTTCTTTCACTTCTCATGTCCGGCCTCTAACATTAAGCGCAATCATTTATGGAGCTTTAATTCTGTGCCAGTCACTCTGCAACGACGTGTACCACATTATAACATTGATTCCTCCTAACAATTCCAGGAGGCAGGTTCTATTATTTTTTCCATGTGACACATGTAACTGGGGAATAAAATCAAACAAAACCTCTTAAGTCCCATCCTCTTTACGTAAAACAGGGGCCTTCAGCTACCTGCAGTCAACTCTTCTCTGACATAGTTCTCTCTACAAATCTGAGAATTATTATTGATATAGTAGTCTTGATAGATTTGAATTTGCATATATATATATATATATATATATATATATTTAGGCTTTTATGTGCATTTCGTTCTAGTCCACAATATTTACAATGTATCCTCATCAAAAAGGGCTGCCATAACAAAATACCATGGACTATGTGCCTTAAACCATAGCAATTTCTTTTTCACAGTTCTAGTGGCTAGAAGTCCCAGATCAAGGTGCCAGCACATTCACAGAGAGAGAGCTCTCGTGTTCCTTTCCCTTCTTCTAATGACACCAGTTCTATCAGATTAGGGCCTTACCCTTCTGATATAATTTAACCATAATTAGCCCCATAAAGATCCTAACTCCAAGTAAATCACGTTGGATGTCAGGGCTTCAACATATGAATTTTGGGGAGACACAGGTCACTCCATAACAGATTCTATTCTTGGTCTGAGCAGAACACATTGGAATAGACCATTGTTTCTTCATGAGCTTGTCATTCACCACAGTCGGTATATTCATAGGAAGGAAGGTACACTTTCCATTTTAAAAGAACATTTTCCCTTTTCAGATTGGCTCCAAAAGGCAGCCCTTTAGATGTGTTCTTGGCACTGATGAAAAATTGGTACAGTTGCTATAGCTTTTGTGAAAAAATATGAATCTATAACATGTATGCATGTGCATAAAATTTGAAGTTCATTGTTTAGCTTATTATATCTAACTTTTTATGCATATCTTTGAATGTTTTTTGCAATTTTCAGTTTTCACAGGGATTTGTGATATTAAATAACATCTTAGTTATTTTAATTTTGCCAACCAATATAAGTGCATGTAGGTATATTAATTAATGTAAAATCAATATTCGTATAAAATAGTCCAGAAATTGTTCCACAAATGTAACAGTAGTTTTTTAAAATGATGATGTTAATATTTAGTCTTAAATGTCTAGTATATTTTCAGCATTAAAGTCCAAATGAAAAGCAATAGGAGTTAAGGGGTGGTGGGAGTCAGTTGAAACAGTAATAATGTAGGCTTAATAATCCCTCTTTTCAAAGGACAGTCTCAGTGGATTTTCACACACAGTGGCATAATTGGTCTGACAAAGATCCAATGGGTTTGATTTCTCCTGGCATATGGAAACTGCCAAACCTGTAACCAAGGCTGGTCCCAAGCTCTGAGTGACTCTTCACCAACTATTATTATGTATGCATGCAACACTTTGCATCAGCACAAATCCATGGACATATCAAGGATTTTTTTTCACTGTGCCTTTTTATTTTCTTAATAAAATTAAAGAGTCATGTGATAAAATACATAATGAGTAGCCTGGGAACTATATATGTATCCAGTGGGCTGTAGGAAGTGGTTATATTTTAGGGTAATAATACAGGATTAACTCATCAATGTCGGGAAAAGAAACTTCTTTTCTGTCCTTTGGTCAGAATTTCTAGGCAATGGAGTATAACAGCTGAATAGATCTTTCCTAAGAAGTACCTTTCTAAGCTTCCTGAGCTAATTTTACATTTGACCCCCTATATTAAAAATGGCAAGTTAATCAGTTCTTTTGTTCAGGGAAATGGCAATAAGTATGGCATGAACGTAAAGGTTTTGTTTTCCTTTTTTAAAAATTGCATCTAAATCTGCTTTTTGGTGTATTTAACTGTTGAACACAAGGACCAATTTTAGATAGAGAGATGGCTTTTCTATAGGGGATTAAGGACAAAAGATGGTAATGCCGATTTTTTTCTAAACCAATGTGCATACTATTAGGTCAGGAGCATTAAAATTTACCTTGTTACAAAAATGTCTTGCCTTTTTCTTTAATGTTTTAATGTTTCTTTAATAAGAAACTAGTGTGTGTGTGTATGTGCATATGTATGTATGATATGTATATGCATGTATACATATAAATACACAATACACACACAAAGGTAATACAGTTAACATTACAGAGAGCAGATACTCAATGAGTGATTATCTTATGCCAATTATGTGATTATATGCAAGGCATTGTTTTAGGCACTGGAGAAGCAGCAAAATAAAACAGACACACATGTCTTCCCCCATGGAGATTCAACTATAGTTGGATAATACATAAATAATAGGTAAACTTATACTGCATGCTATGTTCTACGCACTGGTCAAACGTATTTTATATATATTAACTTATTAAATAAGTCCAACAGCTCTATGAAGAACACCTGTAATTGTCTTCATTCTGTAGATGAGGAGAGTGTTGCACAGTGGAGTTGAGTAACTTGCTCATTGCCCCACAATTTACAAAGTGTCAGAGCTGAGGTTCAAGTGCAGACAGTCTGGCTACAGAGGCCATACTCTGCACCACTGTGCATATGCAAACTAGAGGGAGCACATTTATTTTACAGCCAACTAGTTCTGTGAGGATGAAATTGAATTCACTCGACTTCTCTTAAAGGCTTCAGTGAAATTTCAACCTTACTATTTTAATACCTTTTACTATGTTCTTGAAATTAGGTCACTCGGTCCAATTTTTTTTTTTAATAGTGCCATCTTAAGCCTTAAAGTGCAAATCAAAAGATCAGAAGATAGTTATTAGACTAGTAAGCACTTCCCTCCTTCCTTCTACCCATTCTGTTCTTTGGGGAATACCTCATAAATATATTTTTCCCTTTTTTTGTTATTTTATTTTAATATTCTTCATTTTGTTAAGTTTTCATCGTCTGTGGTGTATGTTATTAATACAACTAGGAGAAAACAAATCCATTAATTTTTGTGAATTGTCAATTGATTTAGGATAGGAAATGCCTTTATATAGAGAATAAAATTTTACTTAGAAGATTTTAAAATCATACATTTTGTTTACCTTTTACTAAAAAGAAAAGACATGTTTTCTCTTATTTTTGTTTTTTTTTCCCCTAATCATTCAGAACATTTAAAAGAAAAGGTGAAAGTGAATTCCTTGTAAGATTTCCTATAACATACTCTGGTTTTCTTTAAATTAGGTGCTCATTATTAAATATTCAATTAAAATATGACCTACATCATTTCACAGTTTTTTTCTCTCAAAACGTATTATCATTCTATTTCTTTATTTAAACATTATATGTTTCTTTATGAGACACATTTTTAATCACTTAAAATTCAGATGAGTACCAGTGAAGCCTATCTTAAGTTGATTCTTTATGACAATAAATGTACTCATTTTTGCTATGATAGTGCTTTCCTAACGTGTTGATGATACTTTTTATTATAGGATATTTACTCAACAGGTAGATGTCTCAAAATATGAATCTTTGTAATATAACTCTGGATTCAGTTATACAATATCTCTATACACTTGTGATCTGGATTGATCTTAGTACATGATTTATATGATTTAAAATTTTTAAGCTTCAGAATTAGTGAATCAAATTTTTGAGGCTATTGCCACAGTCAACAATTTGTGGAATTTTCTTTTTTTTTTGCGGTACATGGGCCCCTCACTCTTGTGGCCTCTCCCATTGCAGAGCACAGGCTCCAGACGCGCAGGCTCAGCGGCCATGGCTCACATGCCCAGCCGCTCTGCAGCATGTGGGATCTTCCCGGACCGGGGCACGAACTCACGTCTCCTGCATTGGTAGGCAGACTCTCAACCACTGCGCCACCAGGGAAGCCCGGGAATTTTCTTTCCTTAACAATAAGTATTAAAAATAATGCCAGCTTCACAGTTATTTCCTACTAATAGGAAGAAAGTATGATAAACTGGTATGGAACCCAACTAATAATCCCCTCCAGACCTCACTTGAATTCTTACAGAGCCCAATATATCACCTCTTTACCATTTGGTTAAAAGTTTAACTCCCACTTGGAAACAACCAATTTAAAGCCAAAGGACTCTGGCAATTAATCAGTGTTAGTTATTGGCCTACTAAGTGTGAGCATCAAACACACATTCTAAAATTACTGGAGCATTAGAGTATGAGCAAAGTAGGGGATGGAACAATTTGGGTTGAGTTGGAAAGCTCATTCAAATTTAGTGTCTGAAAAGGGATAATTAGTTATGAATCTGTACACTTCAATGTAGTTACTGGTACACTTTCAGAAAGAGGAAAAGAGAAGAAAAGACAAAGAATGCCGTGTATAGGGCACAACTACATTGTAGGGACCTGATGAAATCCATAATTCAGTCTGTCTGTACTACTGTCACTCTAGAAAAATGTTTCCTGGATACACCTTGTGAGGTTTTTTTTTTTTTTTCTTTTAATCCACTTAGGCAAGTGGGAATTGTTTTCAGTCCCCAGCAGCAAATAGTATGAATACCTACCTTCCACAGTAAGCAAGTTATAAAAGTACATTACTTGCTTATGTGTTCTTGAGAATTCACTGCTATTAATTTTGAACTTTTTGACTGTTCTTTTGTAAAGTAAGAACAGTAGTTGCCAGAGCACAAGGCAGAAACTCCTAATGGCAAATAAGCATTTACAACCATGTAACTGCTCTATTTATCCTGAGAAGTGGCTCAACGAAGAATTTAGTTTTACTGTATGCTTATGCTTTCCAGTATCTATATTGTTTGCCAATCATTGGATGATGTGAATCTTGAGGAACTTAAAGTGCTTGATGTCCCCACTATGTCACATTACAGTTAACGGGATAGCATATGCACACTGTGAAGGAAGAACAGACGTGGCTTGTGAATAAAAAATCAATTTGTACACAGTACTTCTGTAATCTATATAGTCTGTATACATTTCTCTACATCAGAAATTCTCAGTTCTATGTTTCAGGCTACAGAGGTGCCATGTGAAGAAAATGAGAGTGATTTGTGTGAAGCCTAAACAAAGGAAATCCAGCCACACTTCTAGTCCTTAATTACTGTGTCATGCACACTTATGCAATTTATCTTGTGTTCAGAGTTGACCTGTGTGCTGCTCTTTTGATCTCTAGCATTAGTAAGGACTAGAAGAGGGCTGCCACTTGAGCTGTGAATTTTGTTTTGATATAAAATAATATCAGAAAGAAAGAAATTATTCATCACAATCTAGTTCATATACAAAGACATTGAAATGCAGACAGATCCTCACATCTAAAAGCATGACTTACGATATAATATGCCTCTGCATTAGTGGGTACAATCCTGGCAGAGAGACAGATGCAGCTTTTATAAGGTTTATTTTGGTATTGATCTCTGATGTTGAACAGATCCCTCGGTTTTTCTCTATCTCATTTTTCCAACTTATTCAAAACTCCATGGGAAATGTAATAAACTGTAAAAATCAAACAGTGAAACATTGGATATTGATGAATGTAATTTCTATGTTAGTAAACAAACTATCTTCAAGGAGGATGGAGGGAGATTCAGAAATGAAGTAATGGTGCCAAAACTGAAGCTTAGTATTTTCCTAGAAGAATTAGTTTAAAAAAATTAAAACTATCTTGTTACCAAAAATAATAGTATTGTCATTTTATTCCTAGCACTCCCCTGTGGAGGAGAATTGAAGACATTATTTTATCACTCTGAGTAAAAGCAGAAATGTGTTATTGAAGAAAGGAGGAAAAAATATGCTTCAGAACTAGAGAGGAAAGTCTCAATTTACAAAAGGAAAAAAATGAAGGGTTTTGCTCAGGGGTCCAAAAAAATATTTGGCTTATTTCTTTTTTATCATTTAAGCTGGTTTCTTGCTGGGCCTTTTTATGGAATAATTGAAAAAAAAAGGGTGGGGAGGAACTTTTTCAGCAAAGGCAAAAGACAGTAAAAAAATAAAAGTGCTAAGAGAATATAGATAGGAAGTTGTATCTTTTTGTACTTTCATGATTGCCTGCATTTCCCCCTAAACTTATAGTTGAAAAACTCTGAAAAAGATATCAAGCCCTGAGCAAAGTACTAGAGAATAAAACATAACATCCTGTGCCCCTTCTACTCTGCATTCTCACTTCTACTCTCTTTCTTTCTCATGCACATGCACGTACACACACAAGCACACCCAACACTCCCACAAGCTCAGACTTCACTAAGCTTTAACACAGTCGTACGTTGATAAATCAGTTTAGGGAGCATTGAAATTTTGGGGGCATGTTGACATTTTTGAAAGCTGCTTTCACAAAACTGATTATTAATCCTCCCAGGAGATTTCGAGCTGGGGAGGAAGATTGCTCGAATAATGACTTTAGCAAAGTGGACATTCTGCACTTGGCAATTTTCCTGAAAGACATTGGATTGTAGGTAATCTGTGTTTCCCTTCATCCTGCAGCATCCTCTGCAGCGGAGTCAGTTTGTGAGAGTCTGAGGTGCTGCTCTTGTCTTTCCCCTGTGGCATCTTGTAAGCTTTTACACTTGCTTTAGCTACATTTTTCCCACCAAGCGGGCTGAGTTTTCTCACTGTCTCAGAGGAAGTCAGATGTCAGTTAAGTACCGAGCAGCCAAGTGATAAGAATATTTTAAACGCTGAATGTTTTTGAAGTTTTCAGGATCCCAGCTGCATTGAGAAAGCTATTAAGGACTAACAAATTTGGGATATTCTCTTTATTTATTTTTTTTGCGGTACGCGGGCCTCTCACTGTTGTGGCCTCTCCCGTTGCGGAGCACAGGTTCCGGACACGCAGGCTCAGCGGCCATGGCTCACGGGCCCAGCCGCTCCGCAGCATGTGTGATCTTCCCGGACAGGGGCACGAACTCGCGTCCGCTGCATCGGCAGGCAGACTCTCAACCACTGAGCCACCAGGGAAGCCCCAAAGTATCCTTTTAATGTAGTATGATAACGACTATAATGGGAGCTATACGGACTTTGGGAAGGACTTACTGATTCCTAGGAAGGTTGATAATAGATAATGACTTTACAAGGAAGTTCTAACATGGCTTTAATTTCTTTCTCCTGCATCAACCCTGCACCAATCTGGCAACCTTGGCCACAGGCATTAACTGTTCTCATGGGAGCTGAGTTGGAACCCCATCTTCCTTTACATTTCAACAGGTTTTTGCTTTTTATGCATTTCAAAAGGATTTTTTTCTTAGATTGTTGAAATTAGAGATAGCGCATGAGCAATTCAGCTAGCCTCATTGCTTTGTTGTTATTCTGTCATTTTGACCAAGAACTGAACCTGCTCACTGTAACTGTTTACTCTGAATTCTTCACACTTGGCTCTAAATGATTTTAAATAATTTTCTGATGTCAAACCACCTTCAGATGGGAACTATTATTATCATTGAAGAAATTGAAAGAAAAGAGGCACATGTGCAAAGCGATTTCCAAGAGAGGAATCATATAGATGCTTTTAATCATGGCACCATTACTGGAATGTTTACACCCACTTGAGGCAACTTCTTTGAAAAATAGAACAATTCGTCTGAGCCATAAGTTACATTTTCCTAAAAACAGTCATGTAATCTTGTATTTTCACACCTTGTATTTGTTTTATGCATTGATTGTCAAAAGTGTTATAGCCCCGGAGATCCTAAGGAAAATCATAATGATTTTTTTCTTGTGATTTCTAATTATTTTAGGTGCTTTTCATTTCTTCTAGGTGCTGTCTTGTTTTATCCGAGCACCTTTCATGTGTTCTATTAACACTGGTACTTGTTATCAACTGGCTTCTAGATAATCCTGCTTAAGTGACTGGTTGATGATAGCTTTTAAGATATTGCCTCTCCAAGTTATATTTCTATTCACGGAGGGTTCTGGAATAACAAAAAGCCCTGATGTGAAGCTTTCTAATGAAGGGATTTATATAAGGCATTACCCAGAATACAGAGGAAAACATTTGGAGACAAAGCAATCCTGGTTGACCTTTCTCCTATCATTCTTCCTCCCTTGACCTCTTAAAAGGATCACTTCACAATAGATCTTTAGTTTGTGTCCAGGTGGCAGTAAGGAGTAAGGTATTCCTTATTTACTGCCAATGATACTCAGGGTCTAATTACTTAGTTCATTTTATATATACATATATATGTATATATAATTTTTCCTCAAAAGAGATAATATTATATTTTAAATTTTAGGGTAAATTTTGGTCTGGAAACCTCTCACCCCCAGGAGATAACAGAAGCTGTTAACTCTAACCTAGATGATAGTTTTTAAAAAATTAAAAATTATATTTCTATCATTTCTGAAAAGTATTAAAAAGAAGCAGCATGTAGAAAGGTTGCATGTTTTAAATGTCCTTGTCAAGCCTCATGGTAAAAGACCCTTAAAAAGGGTTACTTATTGGAAGAACAACCCAATTGATTTTCTGGAAATTAGCTTCAGTTGTAAGATCTACAGCATGAAGAGAGAGCAGCGAGGTAGATGTTCTGGAGTGGGTTCACTGTTTAACTAGCCTTGGTTGCAATCTCTCCCTTCATATTTTGGCATCTCGGTTTCCTTGTTTTTGTGCTGCCAACTTTTCCAGTCTCCTGAGGCCTTATTTTCAGTAACTATTCCTGAAGTCCACTCCATTCACTTTCTAGAAAGTCTTGCAGAATCTCTGTATAATTCCCTCAGGGCAATGGTTTAAGCTAATACATAGGTTGGGATATTCTATTGAGAGTATATTTACACTGGTGACTGTTAGTGGGTTACTATGTTAATAGTACTAGCAACTATTTTTAGGAATTGGAAATTGACTTGACGTAGAAACATGCCAACTAGCGATCCTTATTTCAACTATCTAAGTCTGGCTAATGGAAGAGAATTTTTTTTTTCTTTTCCTTCCTTCATTCCTTTTTTTTCTTTTTCAGTTTTTTAATTGGGTAGAGTCTAGTAAACCGTAAATACATGTTTGTTTCAGTGGGCTTTTGAGGATTTAGTAATAAAGGTTCTTTTTATCACTGGGTCTTTTATACCATTGGTATCATGGTGAATTCTTTCATGTATCAGAATAGAGCAGTATAATTAATCATTTGAACAAGATATATGATGTTTTAATACTTAAAGTATTTTAATGCATTTTTGAATTATTCTCCATCATGACAATTTATATCATGATTTTTTAAAAGGTGTTGGCTAAAACCATTTGTGTAACGATAAAATTTTAATACACTTTATATAGTTAATGTTGAACTACATCTAAGAAAATGGAAGCATTGTGGTACTATACAACCAGGAGACTTTATTTTTTTTAATTATTTCTATTTTTTTTAATTGATTTATTTTATCTATTTATTTTTGGCTGCTTTGAGTCTTCATTGATGCATGCAGTCTTTCTCTAGTTGCAGCGACAGGGCCTACTCTTCCTTTCTGTGCGCGGGCTTCTCATTGCGGTGGCTTCTCTTGTTGCTGGGCACGGGCTCTAGGCGCACGGGCTTCAGTAGTTGTGGCACACGGGCTCAGTAGTTGTGGCACACGGGCTCAGTAGTTGTGGCTAGAGGGCTCTAGAGCGCAGGCTCAGTAGTTGTGGCTCACGGGCCTAGTTGCTCCACGGCATGTGGGATCTTCCAGGAGCAGGGCTTGAACCGTGTCCCCTGCATTGGCAGGCGGATTCTTAACCACTGCGCCACCAGGGAAGCCCCAGCCAGGGGACTTAATTCAGGTCCTACATGGTGTTGCCTAATGCATCTAACCATCATTTCCCAGGTGTCTTCCAGGCCTTACTTTAGTCTTGAATTAGTTTCCTATTGCCCTTGTAACAAATTATCATGAACATATTGATTTAAACAGCGGTCATTTATTTCTTATATGTCTGGTGGTCAGAATTCCAAAACGGGTCTCACCAGGCTATAATCAATGTATTGGCAGGGATGTTTTTCTTTTTTAGAGGGTCAAGGAGAGAATCTATTTTCTTGCCTTCTCCAGTTTCCAGAGGCTACCTACCTTCTTTGGCTCTTGACTCTCTTCCATCTTCAAAGCCAGCAATGGCTAGTTAAGAGTCTTTTTCATATATCACTCTGGCTCTCTTCTGTCTCTCTCTTAATCATTTAAGGACATTGTGGTTACATTGGACCCACTTGGATGATCCAGGAAAATCTCCTTATTTTATGATTAATTGATTAGAAGCTAATTCCATCTGTCATTTTAATTCCTTTTTGCCAAGATTAGGATGAAGATATCTTGGGAGGGGGGCATCGTTCTGCTCACTATAGGTCTGATAGGCAAACATTCCAAAAATTTGATAATGACATGTTATAAACCACAAAATATTATTTGGGCAGTCTCCAGCCTGATCTTTCTTTTCCTGTGAAATCTCAACATTTTATCTTATCACCAAATAGGTATTTCATTCTTACCTCTACTATATCTTACTTTTCCCTCAAAAGAATTTATTTGTATTTGAAAGAGCTTAAGGATAGAAAAAGCTGAAGTAATTTTTTTTCTGTAAGATAAACTTCTATATATAAAGCCATTAACTGTTTTGAGATATAATATGATTGAGTGATTTCACTCTCAACTTTATTAGGAGTTTATGACTGCATCAACTTTTCAAACTGTTTATTTACTGAACTTATTAAGTACCAATTATGTACAAATACTATGATTGTTGTTAGATAGGGTCTGACTGACTCACTCAACCAGAAGCAGTAAAGAGGTGAGACTAGCTTTGCAGTAGAGTAAATCTGATTTGTCTTTGAGTCTCAATATCCTCACAATATCTGCCATGTAGATATGTTATGAGGGTTAAATGGATTAATGGACACACAGACCCTGGGACATACAGAAACTCAACAAAGGATAGTGTCTTTACTCTTTAGGACTTGACCTGACAGTGCTACCACTACAGGGATAACACGATGGCAGCGCTATCTTGAGGGCAGTAAAAGGTAATTATATCTGGCACTAGTCATAATTCCTCTCTTTCTAATTGCCATGGCTTATGGTTTGTTTGAATGCAGGAGCCCATACTAACCATGATTGGACTAGTTATCAACCGAGGAAAGGATATGCTTTGAATTAGGAAAGACTATTCAGTTGTAGTTTACTCAAATGCATTCAGTTTAGTCTTAACTGTACTTTCATTGGAGACTGTGGATCCAAGATAGTGTCCCCCTAGGAAAGAAAAAATAAATAAATAAATGTTGACACTGGAGAAAAGATGTGGTCTCACCAATTCTCATCAATCAGTGTTCCCTGAAATCCTAATGGAGACATTACTTGCTGCTTCTTTGATTTCTGAACCTCTCAGGGCACATATATGCTGACATCACTTGGTTCCTTAAAATCTGACAGCAGTTTGTATCTCAGTTTGTCTGAATGAGCATATTTCAATAGGGCCACGTTTTCTATAAGAGAAGAGGAAAGATAGAAGCAGTCTCTAGACTTCTGAAATTCATTAAACATCTTTCTTACTTTAACATAAAACAATCAAATACATAAGCATGCCTGGAGTTATTCTATTTTTATTTTGTGATTCTGGTGGGCATTTTTGTAGAAGGGGCTCAGAATAAATTATCTTTGAAGAGGATTTCAATACAACATGCCTGCAACATTATTCTTCTAAGGGATAGAAAAAGAGATAATAGATGACTAAGTATATCACTCACATTTAATATAATACCCAGAGAATTACACCATGACTTTTGCATGTCATAGGAAACACAATATCCCTGATGATGAAACACTGGAATTCAGGCAAATGATAATATAAGGAAATTAAGTTCAATAAATGTTTACAAGGCCAGTATGAAATGAGATTATGATTTGGATATAAAAATTTTTGTACAAATGATTATTACTCTGTAGGATTTTTAGGTTCATGTGTTTTAGTTTCTGTATCTATGGGTTTCATTTTCTCATCTGTAAAAATAAGTATTCTGATAATATCTATTTATAGAATTATGCAGCTCAGGCGAGATTAAATAGGTGAAAGTAATCTATAAATTGTAGATTGCTCTACAAAGGTTATTTATATCTATTGGGTAGATGCCAGGGGTGTTGCTAAACATTGTACAGAACACAGGGAAGCTACTCATAACATAGAAATGTGATGCCCAAAATGTCAATGATGCCAAGGTAGAGAGACCCTGCCCTATAGTGAGTAATGACCACTCTGTCCCATCTCTAGGCAGAAGGCGACAAAGGGAGAGAGAAGTTAATGGAATAAAAAAAGGAGAAACATTTGGAGAGGGCTGCCCAAAGTGGCCTTGGAGTCAGGGAATAAAAACTCTGACCTCTTTCTTCTCTCTCTTTTTAGTCTGGGCCAAGAATTTCCACTGGACAAACCTGGCTATAAGCCAGAGAGCAAGGGATCCTGGGCATGTAATCTATATTGGTCAACCTCCTGGGTGTAAAACATGATCCTATGGATAAGGATGAGAGCGGACATAACAGGTGTGTGTGAGAAATTAAAAATATTTAACCCCAACCATGAATCACTGTCTCTAATTAATATTCAACTCTGTGAGTCCATGAGGAAATAATGTCTGTGGATAGGTTCGTATATATGCAGAGAGTAAAGTCAACCATGGGTACAAATTTGAAGAAAAGGAAAATTCAGAAATACATCTGTAAATTAATTCTTCCCCAGATAGTTTGTGTTGTTCACCGTATTAAAATAGAGTAAGCATCTGCTTGTACCTTGTTCAACTCTATGCCTTTGTCCATTTGTGTTCATTCAATAATTTACCAAGTAACTGAAAGTGTGCTGAGTGCCAGGTACTTGTCCAAGTACAGAAGATACAAAAAATGGATATAAAATGGTGCCCACTCTGGACGCTTCTTTGGATATAGTAGGAGAGATATTTATATAAACAAACTACTGCAACACTTGGAGCATGTATGTCTGAAGTAGTATGGTAGAGAGAAAAGAGATACTCATTTTTCCTGGCATGTAGAAAGTGACCTTGACAGAGCCTCCAAGGTCAAGTAGGTGTTTTCTGGATAGGGAAATGGAAACAGTACGAGACTTAGAGGTGTCCTTTGTGACAGAGTGGAAACAGTGGGTGATGAAATAAAGTGGAGTTCCTATTTCTAAGGATCTTTTGTGCCATGCTAAAATATTGGAACTGTATCTACAAAGTAGTCGAGAATCATTGGATGTATGGGTAATGCTAGTGCAAACTGACTTACCTTTCTAAAAATTTTCTAACTTCTATACCCTTGTATGGTATGAGCCATTCAGAATATTGTCTTTAAATTTAAATCTTTTAAAATAATATCTTAAACTTGATGCTGTAACAATTCAGTTATTTCTGAGTGAACTTAATTTAGTGACGATTTTACAGAGGCATTTGGATGTTCAAAAGTGATAGCACTTAATAAATGTCCTTTGCTGGGTTATTCTCATTGACGTGTTAGAGGATCAAAGATCTCAGAAACATTTCAAGAATAAGAGTCCCTCTTCTGTTTCTCAACTATAAAAATGTTCTTTAAATCCTCACATGCACACTGGGAAATATTTCTTATATCATTATCTTTTAGAAAGTTGTGAAATAATCATGGTTCGGGGACAGATTTTTTTAAGTTTGTCAGCTATATAATTGGGACTCAAGTTTTATATTATGTGGATGCTTCTAAACTTGGTTCTGTTTAAATATGAATACACATATATTTTCCTTGGCCTCTATAAAATTTATTAATCATTTTGTCTCCCCAACACATTTGCAAACCAAGGGAATAATGCCAGGAGTGAGGGTGTAGCAGCAACTACCTGCTGTCTCTTCTCTTTAGTTTTGAACCTGAAGCTTGAAGGAAAATTTCATTATAATTGAGTAATTAGCCTCAATATCTCCACTTCTCAAAACAATGAATGTCCAAAGCTATCTTTTGATCTGAATGTGAAGAATGTTTAAAATGCAAGTAAATATTAGAAGATGTGGATTCTTCTTTGCTACTGATACTTTTTTGCAAACCTTCCTAAGTCCTCATCTTTCAGTGAATCTTGGTGATTACTGGCGGCTGCCAGTAACTTGGTGATTACTGGTGGCTTCCGAAGAAGCTGGTGATGGAACTTTAACCCAGATTCTTATACACCCAGTCTCTTGTCTTCCTCTTCCCTTTCTTGTTTTGGGGTAAAAACACCTGGAAAGAAACAGGACAAACTTTGTGAATAAAGATGTTTGGCCCCACATACACTTTTGCTATTTAAATAAGTGGTAATTCAGTTTCCAATGGGGTAAGTAAATGATGTATAACTATAACCCAATTAAAAATATTAGGCTTCAGAATGGGAGCATTTGAACTTGGTGTCATGGATTTTGAGAAGTTCTGAAAAGAATAGGAAGTGTTTAGATTCCAGGAATCTTTGATTAAATTATATTAATGAAAGTGGAAGAGTTCTCATCTGGCTGGTATGGAAGATAAAATACCATAAATGTCAGCATCATGCCTGGGAGACTCTTTAAGTCATTATAAACAATCATGGGCGCTATAAAAGACGAGGTCAAATCATTTCTCTTAATTCTTCCATACAGATTCTTTTTGTTGCTGGTACATATCTCATTTCCCTTCACATATCTTTAACTGTAAAGCGAGAGATAACCTTTACAACTCTCTCTTTTATTGATAAGGAACAGAATGGAAGTCGCTCAGTTTACATGCAGTTGCTGTAATCTGTGAACAGCATATTTTTCTGAGTGGTAATGTGGTTACGTTAGCAGGAATCTTATAAGAAGTATATTTTCACATAAATTACAAATTTTGCTAAGTTGATGTATGAAGGTGTACTGTAGGCAAACTTGAGACATTTCTTCAAGTAGGCACTTAGCCCAGGGGAGACTACCAAGGACTCACCATGTAAGGTGGCATTCCATGTGCCATATGATCTATGGATTTTTGGCACAGGGTTCAGTCAGACTGTGTTCAAGCTGGGCTTCCACAGCAGGGAGCTTTTTTAGGCTCTGTTAGGGGACAGATTGATTCTTCTATCATTCAACAAATATTTATTAAACACCTACATTGTTTTGGGCTCTGTTCTTGTTCTCGTGTTGCTTACATTCTAATTTAGAATGAAGAAATAAAAATTATTGCATATGTGATGAATTTTTAAAAACTGCAAAGTAGTCCCTTCTAAGTATTCCTCCCAAAGGAGTAGTTACCAGTACTACTGATTTCACTGCACACATAAATAAGGAATTGCACTGGAAAATAAATTATTATATCTGTAATTTAAAATAAGGTTTGAATTATATTTGACTACTATGAAATTTATTGATAAAAACCTTGATTTTATCCAAAAGTGTTACTGATAATAGAAACCACCAAACATAATGGCACAGTATGCTTCTGAAATACGTTTTCATAAGATACATTGAATCTCTAATACACAGGCTTGTCACATTGGAGTCAGGTTGGACAGTCGTTATTAACTTAAAATTAAGCCTTCTCAAGCAGTTAGCCCTGTCTTATTGACTCAGAGCCATCAAGCTATGCTGCAAACACTCCCTAGGGTTTTCTGGAGGAAGGAGGCAGTGGTAGAAGGGGTTACTATTAGCCTCTACCGTGACTTATTAGAACATGTCCTGAAATAAGTTTAGCTCCATATCAGGCAAGCAGCAGAGCATTCCCAAGTCATTAATCAAGTGAAAGGGAAGGATGTTGTCATATTCAAGCAGCCCCAGTGATGTGAGCAAGAGTGTATCACTTTATTATTTTCCCTTTCTTGTGTGGAAAACATGATATATTGATTTATTTTAGATTGTTTAGGGTCTAAGGTGTTTTATGCTTGCAAAAGTTGTGAATTAAAGGTCCTAAATTGTAAGGTGTTAATGGGAATGAAATTCACACCCAATGCAGGAGATATTAGTTGGAAACAATAAATCTTGTCAGGCTCAAGTTACTCTTATTGCTGTAAAAAATGAATGAAGGTCACAAGATAATACTATTCAGGGAAGTATGTGAGACATTTAAAGAGATTCATCATTTTTCATATGTCATGCAGATACCCTTCTAAGAGATTTCAGTATTTTATCTCCGATTTGATTTGGTATTTAAATATTTTAAGTCAACTCTTGAGAAACCTGTATGTATTTTGTTGACATTATCTAATTGCATAGTTTAACAAGTGGATGGGTTGGTCAGGGTTTCTGATGAGTGTTTATAATTATTTGGTGGTGTTCAGATGGCTTCAACAATTTTATTTATAATGAGGCTTAAGGAAATCCATATCGACAGAGGATCTATTGTATATCAGACACTGCGCCAGGTGTGTTTAGGCTGATTAGGTCATTTCATTCTTTCAGTACCGATGGATACTGTTTTTATGTTGACTTTCTCAGCTAAAGAAACTGAGGCTCAAGCTTTAATAACTTGCCCAAGATTGTGTAGTTAGTAAGGGGTAGAGCTGGACTGGAAACCAGAGCTCTGTGACGTCACAGATGCTTTTCTCTTCTCACAGTGTTTGTGCTTTTCTGTAATATTAATGGGGGCAGAACCTCAAAAGTGCGTGATCTTAGAAAGTTAAACAACTTAAGTGTTTAAAATTGCACGTGCATCTCTATTTTTGAATAAGTAAACTGCATATAAAAATTTATTTTCTAAAATTTTATAATAAGCTACTGCTTTCTTCATCTATTGGTGATGTTCAGAGGTGATACACTGTTTTTGTTCTCTTACAATTGTTTAGAGAAGTTTAAATGTCAAAAGCTATTATAAACAAGTTTCTTCTTGGTTTCTGAAAGCTCTTTTCACCTCCCCATACTCCTTCCTCCCTGCTGCTCACAATAAAAAGAGAGGCCTCTAGTCCTGAACCCTCAAAACATCTTTGTTCTCCTATTTTCTCAACAAGTAAAACCTTCAGTTGCATCCCATGGGATAAAGACTGGTGAGCAGAACAGAAAGATTCTTAACAAATGAATTAATCCATCTACGATTCTTGATTTATTTCTCAAGTTCACTCTGCTCCACCCACACTGAACTATTTGCTATTTGCCCTGTGGAACGTTCTCTTTATTAGATACGTCCCTTTGTACATTCCTTTTCCTCTGTCTGAAATGTCCTTTGATCCTTCTCCCTTCTCAGAAACACACGTATATTTCATGACCTAGTGACTCAGCTCAAGTGTTACTTCCTATGCAGTGCTTTCCCTACCTCCCATGCTAAATGTTATCCTCCTGCTTTTGGTCTTTATTCAACATACACTAGTCACTTTGCATTGTAATTAATTTTTATATGCCTATTCCCACAATAATGTGACCTGCTCAGCAAAAAGGATTATATCTAATTTATCATTGAATACCCAGTGTCCCATACCTAGTAGGCTCTCAATAAAAGCTTATAGAACAGTTTCAGTGGTCAAATTAATGAATGTAAGCAACAAACTTTTATTTAACATATATTTAACATGTTCTGTGCCAGGCAGTGCTCAAGGCACTGGGATATGGCAAAGAACAGCACTGATAAAAATCACTGCTATCACTGCTATCACATCTACTGGAGGGATGTAGATAATTAATGATATAAGTGTATAAAGTATTAAGATTAGATGGTGGCAAGTGCTATGAAAAAAATGCTGAGACAAGAGATGTAAAGGATGTCAGAGTTCTTCTTGGATAAGTACAGCAATCATCCTATTTATTTTCTATCCTGATTCCTTGTTGTTTTTATAGTTAGTTTGAGGTCATTTTTTTTAATGGTAAGGCAGAGGATATTGAGTTCCCTGGAATTGGTTAGATCAGTGCTTAGGAAATTCTGAAAGTAAATGTTCTTTGAAAGATGAAAAAGAAACAAAAAAAAACATCTAACAGCCAAGTTTATGCTAATCTGTGTTGTATAGAGAAAGATGAAGTTCCTATTTTCTAGGAAGAGTCAAAAAATGGAGACTGAATGTTGAATGTTAAATGACTGGATGCCAGAGGTTTATCTTTATATGAAAAGAAAAAAGAATAAAGTGTAGAAATGATGCTTAATCTTAGCTATAATTTTTTTGAAATACAAATAAATACATTAAAATATAAAATATAGTGTGTATATATATATATATAAATACCTACCTATATAATAGATGTCAAAGGCTTTTTCTGCAATACCGTGATCTAATTTAATTGAAATGTTTTTAAAATAAATTAATAACAAATGCTAGCTTACATCAGAAAGTGTCATCATTGTATTGGTCATACACAAATCTCATTCTAAGTACAGATCTATCCTACATATTATTTTTTGGTCACAAACAAATGTGGCTCAGAAGACTAGAGCTGTATTTCTCTCTACATTTCTTTGGGTTTATTTGTACTCTCCAGACCCACCCCCCTAATAATGAATCTTAAGCCTATCTTTTCATTAAACTCTTCCTTTAAAATATTGGCATCACCTCTGTACATTGGAAATAGACACGGTATATATAAACACATGCATACAATTTTTATTACTGAAAAGAAAAATCAAATTAAATACAACCCAAGAAGTACGGTAGTTAAGCTTCAGGTTCCATTGTTTCCTTCTCAAGGACACTATTTCTCAGCGTTTCTACATATTTGTGGGTCTTCCCTTGCCAAAATTCCTTCCACAATGTCTGTTTCATAACTCTTACTGAAGACGTTAGAAGAGAAGAAGAGAGAAATGGGAGAAGAGGGTCTTCAGCTGCTCCAAACACTCATCATTGTTGGCTTCCTGCCAGCTCTCCTCCTCCCTCCTTCCTCCTCACAGCCTCCTTGGAGTTGTGACTCTTCTTTTCCCCCAGAACTCTTGTTTTCTCATCCTAAGTCTTCTCTCACTTTCCAGGGCTCTGAGAAGTGTTGGCTACCACTAGACTATATCACAGAAAATCTGCTGGTTTCTTTTCCTGATGAGTGATGGTCTCTTCTTGCTGTTGGCTGGTGGTTCTGTGATAATATTTGAAATTAGAATTAAGTGTTCTATTCCTAAAGTAAATTACTAGTGGTCTTTTTCTAATTATTGGAAAAAATAATTAATGCATTCATTTTTTTCTCAATTTCGATTTTCTTCTATACATTTTGCTTCTACTTCTACTGCCTGTTATCAGTTCTTTGCTGATTCTGGCACATGACAGAATAAAATGTGCAAATTGAATAAACAACCAGCAAACTTTTATTCTAATATTAATGTAAAAAAATGAGCCACTTTTCCGGGTACAAATAAGCTTGTTATATGATTTTATATTTAACAAGTTTAATGTATTAATTTTTCTATATGTAAACTGTTCTTTATTCTTAATTAGATTGAATTTCTTAAATACTTCACTCTACCATGATATTCCTCAAAGGACAAATGACACTGATGAGCCTGCCACCAAGCCCATGTGAGAACCACAACTTAGTAAGGCATCCTTTCATTTTGACTCTTCTCCCCTCCTCTGGATCTCAAACTGTGTGCGTGTCTTAGGGAGACATATCCAGAAATGAATCACATCGGGTCTCACAGAATGCCTTCTTCCTTGTCATCCTCTTTGTAATTCTGTCTGCACCCTACATTAAGAAAGACCCACATGCTTCAACTCTACTTCTAAAATCAGGTGTCTACAAATTCCCCTTAATCCTGAGGTTGACCATTTGGTTGGGTGCTTCCTAAAGGAACTGCTGTCTCATAGGCGCCTCTTACTTGTATCTAACTATATTCTCATCAGACACTAAGCAGGAATAGTCAAATCTTTTAGGACTTTTGGATTGAAGGTCAGAAAGAGGCTGGATTCTCGGCAGCATCCAATATATGTAGACCTAGGGAAATGGTTTTCAGATTTTTGCCTGCAAGGATTCACTGGAGGAGCTTTTAGGAAGTGCAGTTCCGCTTTTGTTCACGTCAGGCATGGGCCAGGTTCATACATTTTTAAAAAGCACCCTGGGTAATTCTTATGGAAAATACTTTAGAGCAGCACTATCCAATAGAAATATAATACAAGCCACACATGTAATTTTACATTTTCTAGTAGGCATAATAATACAATAAAAAAGCAGATAAGGGCTTCCATGGTGGCGCAGTGGTTGAGAGTCCGCCTGCCGATGCGGGGGACACGGGTTTGTGCCCTGGTCCGGGAAGATCCCACATGCCGCGGAGCGGCTGGGCCCGTGAGCCGTGGCCATAGAGCCTGTGCGTCCGGAGCCTGTGCTCTGCAACAGGAGAGGCCACAGCGGTGAAAGGCCCATGTACCACAAAAAAAAAAAAAAAAAAGAAAGCAGATAAAATTAATTTTACTTATGTATTTTATTTAACCTCATATATCCAAACTATTATGAGTATTTAACCAATATAAAATTATCAGGCTGACCAAAAAGTTTGTTTGGGGTTTTCATAGGATGTTACAGAAAAACCAGAACGAACTTTTTGGCCGACCCAATATTAATGAGATATTTGTCATTCCTTTCATAAAAAATTAAGTCTTCAAAATCTGGCATGTATTTTACAATAACAGCGCATCATCTCAGTTCAAGTACTTAGTAACCATATTTCAGGTACTCATTTCAAGTGCTTAGTAACCGTATTTCAAGAGCTAGTGACTACCATATTGGACAACACAGCTTCAGAGAATTGCTTTCAAATCTAGTAAATAAGCTTTCAGTGCTAAATAAAAACATGCTTTCTTTTCGTGCTTAACATGTGCTTGGCACTAAGTTCTTAAAATGCATCATATTATAAAATCCAAGCAACAGAAATAGGAGGTAGGTATGCTATTTTACCTACTTGGCTGGAAAAACACAAACATAGAGGTTAGTATGTCAAAATCATAAAGCAAGTAAGAGACAGAACGGTTTGATATGCTCTCAGAGAGTATCTTCTAACCACCCTTGAGTACCCCCTTCTATACCATGCTTATTTCTCGAACAATTAAATGAAACACGGGCTTCTCTCTAATTTAAAGTCTTAGACACATGTTCAAGGGATTGTGTGATATAAATATAACATAAAACAGAATTCAGAGATAACTAACTGGATTATATTTATATATTAACCCTCATGCCACTTAAACTCCCAGAATTGGAATAAGCATCCTTGGCATGGGATGCTTGGGAGGACTGGACATAAAAACTGTGTATTTTGAAAATGCCAGGGCGGACTGGACATAAAAACTGTGTATTTTGAAAATGGCAAAATATTATGAGTGGCTTTTTTATCAGTTTTATATTTCTTAAGATTAGTGGGTTTTTTTCTCCCTGAGAAAATAGGAAACATTATAACAAATAATATAATAAGGCCATTTACTGATGATTATTATCTTAAATATGAATGGATAAATAAAGTGGGCCAATGTGTAATAAAACTATAAGAGCTGCAGTTTTTCAAGGGCAAGACCCTCACCATATCATCATTTGTTCAAAGAAGGTTGTCAAAAGTTATTTACTCTTCTTTTCCCTTGCTTCCTGAACGCATGCTATGAACATCTTCATTTATTTTAGTTCTAACTTGGTTGATTAAAGAAAAATGGCTCCCTTTGCTTTTAATATTGCTGAATATTTGAAGATCAGTTGCAGCTATTAAATTAAAATAGTTTACCCCTCGAGGACTTTCAAAGACCAAAGAAAATATTATTTTAAATGGAAAATGTTAGTCTTCTATTATTACTGTCTTGGACTGGATTGCATTAGATCTTCAGATTAAGGCAGCAAGTTCTTTGAAAAGGTAAAGCCAGTTGTACCATGTAGAATGAAAATAAACACAAAATCGAATAAATACGTTATTTATCTTGGTTTTTATAAGCAGAATCAACTTATTGGATTCATATTTATCTATCATTAGACTGAATCTACATACAGTCAGAATGTTCCAAAATTGATTACTCACCCAAATGAGAAGGGCATGGATAAATTGCAAACAGCAATTTAAATATATTTGGCCTAAAATAGGTGTATTATTTTTAAATCTTTATTTTTCTAATCCTGAGTGTACAGTGATATGTCAGTGAGTAAGATTTTTTTAGAAACATTCTGATATAAAGTCAAATTAGAGTCAAAATTTTTGTGTAGATGATTCACCATGAAGATCTCTCATACATAGACAATTCAGTGTAAATTATTTGCATATCGATGGCTCTCTTAAATTGTTTATGTAAAATTACCCACGTATAAGATAAACATGGAAGCTTAGAAACTTCTCTTGATGTTGAGGCTACATTCATTACCAAGTCACAGTGTTACATCACGTACAGCTGTTACCTCATGGGTGTAGCTGTCTAGTCAGAAGTAGGAAATATAATCCCAGAGTGCTCTGTTAGCCTGGGATTTCAGGATCAGTTTTGGTTTTGATCCCACTATTTCTCAAATCCCTTTTCATTAATGATGAAATAGGGTCTCAATATCCTAAGCTGCCACTTGGAAAGAGAAAAAGGAAGATAATGCTGCTCACATCCTAGTAATTTGGTATCTAAGTTTCTTCTTGCTTTACTATAAATACTTACTTGCATTTTGATAAATTTATACATTTTAAGCATAATTCACTGCATAACCTTTACTATTTGGAACAAAAATGAAACTTAGAAACAAGAAAAAAGAGTACCAAGTAACTAAAAAAGGGTGCTACCAAATGTACTTTGGAAACCTCACATAACTCACTTCTGGGTCCTTACTCAGAACCTGCTGCTTCTCATTTATCCATGATTGTACCAAATGTACTTATTTATTTTCCCACTCCTAACTTAAAGCAGCCAATTAGAATCCAAATGAAGTCATTAACACTACATATGTGTTCTGATATCAGAAGTAAATAAGTATTTAATATATGTATCTAAGAATCTTTATCTGGATCCATGAGTAAAGTTACACATACTTCATTGACTTCAGATGACACCAGCTTAGACAGCCTGATTAGTATTTATAATGATCTTGGAGTCTTCATGTATCCTTTGTTTAAGAATTTCAGGTTACTATGGAACACGTTTTGTAAAACTTCCACCCCAAATGGTTGAACGTGTGTTTAATAGGTACGTTACCATACAGATTTAATTGTCATGAACGTCAATGAGCCATCCTTGTATATAATTTTAAGTAACGACGACTCAAGAATTTCAAATCATAAAGGGTTTATAGTTTATAGTTGACCCTAACGTTTATCTATGTAACAATGCCCAATCAATTCATGATGGCAGATATTTTAAAGACATAGAAGTAAATGTTGCTGTTAAATATATATATTTCAATATAAAGATATTGAAAGAAATGAAGTGTGCAAGTGGCCTTAAAATACTGGCCTTAAGTTTCACCAAATCTTTATTGTTTTTTAAGATGATGACTGCTATCCTAATTCTACTAAAATGCACACAATTGACCTGATTGACTGTTTGGTCTCTTATCTCATCTGTATTCTTGCATATATGATCTGCTTGGGGAATTTTCTTTGTAATTAAGAAGAGGCCACTTAAGGGAAAGGGGAGTAGGGCTGCAGTCACTTAGAATGGATTCAGGTACCTGAGTCCAAGTAAGAAGGAAAGTAAAGTGGCAATTATGTATTAAGGTGTCTCATTTCATGCACATTGTTCCTGAAAACTACTTGGAATGATAAAGTCATGATATTGGATAACCAACCTGAAAACCCTCCTAACTTTGATATACAAATCGTATTTTGCCACCTTAAATCTAAGAGCAAGAAAGGCCTGTTATCCATGGCATCTGGTGACTTTATAGCTAATGATCATAGATCATACCTTCTAGCCTGGAATAGAGGCTATACGTTGTCCTCACAGAGATTTTTCTTTATTGTTTTTAACACTCTGGAATATTTTTTTGTTTGGTTGGTTTTGGATTTTTTTTCCTTTTTCTTTTTCTTAAACATTCTGGAAGTGTATCTTTAGGGCCTGGTAACTTTAGGTACCTTTAGAACTACTTGCCCAAGGTTCTGCTTATTTTCTGATTTTACACTTTCATGAGCTACTCTTGTACTTCTGGTGGAGACATTGGCATGAACAGATGCCAAGGGGACCAAGGGGATAAGTTTTTCCTTATTTTCACAATTGTATTTTCTAGACTTTACAACTGCTTAAATTTTAGGATCTGATTGGTAAATCTAGGATGCTGAGAAAAAATAAGTAATTTAAATATGCATGTGTGCACATATGTTTTTTTCTTTTTTCTTTGCAGATTCTACATAATTTTTAAACCCTTTTCTGTATTCTCCAACCAAGGAGAGTGTGCAGTGTGCAGGGGTTAGAGGGTGGAGCGTTTTAACAGTTGGGAGAGTTAAAGAAAGTATGAAAGGATTTGAGTCAATAATGACTTCAGATATTCAGGTTGATACATTAGTACTTCCTCTCCCATCTGTTAGCGGTTTACTAGAAGGCAGTCCGTTCCATTTAGACCGTGTCAGTCAAGGGGGTGGGTCAATTATCTAGCCTGCATATGTATAATTGGGAGGGGGGGAGGTGGAGCCAAACGCCCATGAGACAGGAAGATGAGCCCAGTAATGCCTATTAAGAAACCGTAGTGGGGCTTCCCTGGTGGCGCAGTGGTTGAGAGTCCGCCTGCCGATGCAGGGCACAGCGGTTCGTGCCTCGGTCCGGGAAGATCCCACGTGCCGCGGAGCGGCTGGGCCCGTGAGCCATGGCTACTGAGCCTGCGCGTCCAGGGCCTGTGCTCCGCAACGGGAGAGGCCACGACAGTGAGAGGCCCGCATACCGCAAAAAAAAAAAAAGAGACACTAGTGGGCTTGGAAAAGACCTCACAGGAAAGAGAGGCTGGGGACTCCATACCAGTGGGATCTTTTCCTTTACGTATAGGAGGAAAAACAAAAAAAAGAAACTGAAAAGCGCCCCCGCTTAAATGTAAAACGCTACTGTGTGGTAAGCTAGATCTAGTATTGCAGCTACCAGAATTTTGAGAGGATGTTTATATACAGTTTTAAAAAGGGCACCTAAAATTCAAGTTTTGGTTACTATTTTTTTTGGTAAGAATTCACTTGCAAAGTGATATGATCTAACAAGAGTTTTGATGTGCTAAATGATAACAATACATCATTTGGAATATTAATTTTATGATAACTGCTTCAGTGCTTCAGTGAGTGGAGGGAAAACACATGTTTTTAAATTTACTTAACTAAGATACGGCTGTATTTACAAATATCATATAGTAATGTGTGTTATTTGTAGAAGTACTGTATTATATAAAATCTCAAACCTAGAGGACCAATTGTATATATAAAATAGTAAAATAGTGGCTCATTTATATAAGAAAAAATCTCTTTTGTATTTTATTAATATTTTTTTATAAAAATTTACCAAAAAATGATTTTCTAGAATGTTATATCTGATTCATTTATATTATAGTTATTTCCATTTTCATCACATTCTCTTCAAATTGCAATAGTTTGGAATTAATCAATACAGTTTTATTTCAGTTACAAACAGATGCATGAAATGTACTGTTTATCAAAAAGATGTTAAAAGATAGGTTTACAAGTGAAAAAGAAATATGAATAAAAATTTATTATGGTTGATGTTAATTAGATGATTATTATAAATTATCATTAATATTTGTACTCAATTTATTTAAAAAATAATCTCAAATATTGGTTAAATATTTAAAATTATTGTTGCATGAGTTTGACCTATAATACATTGTTATTGGCCTTAACCTTCACCTGATACATTTTTGTAACGCTATATCAAATTTTAAAATTAGTAACGGGCTGTAAATAACTTAGCCAGTACAAATTTCCATAGTAATAACATGTGGCCACTGAAATCTTATCAGTATCTTTCCCCTGAACAGCTAAACTCATCATGATTTTACATTTAATGATACAATAGTAACGTATGGATTTGTTAAAAGGAAAGATAAAACACATTTGCTGAATATGTAGTCTTTGTTCACCCTATTGTCAGGTAAGAATTAGCAGTCTGCAGCCATCCACTTTAAACTATGATCTAATCAGAACTCAAGAGCTAAATAAGACCTTGGATGATTAGCCCTTAGTTAGGAACCCCTATGGAAAACTTCAGTGCTACAGGAAGTGATGCTAATGATTTATCAAGTGGTAAACTTGCCTCTGAGAAAATACTGATCGGGTAACTTCACAGCACAAGGTAGTGTCTATCGGATATTCCAGCCAATCTGAGACTTGCTAGCAGAAGTGCAACGTGCATTTTTAAAAGAGAAAGAGATGGTAACAAGAACTGTGACGGTTTGTTCCTAAAAACTTGGACTGATGAAAATCTTACTTTCATTGGGGCTATGAATCTTTAGTAGCTCTGCCAACAATCAGGAAACCCTTAGTCTCCTAGAAGTACTGAGTGAAAAAGGGTTTTAGAATTTAAATAAAACAGTCATATCAGATCTTACTAGTAAGGTAGAATTTGGTATTTATCTTGCAATTTAGAACATTGAAGTGGAAACTTGAGAGAATTAAACTTCTCAGAAAAATCTTATTGCTCAGGCAGTGAAATAAACATCAACAGAAAGGAAAATTCAAGCTCTGTTACACTAAAACCATTAAAGGAGCTGGCAAAATTCCCATTTAGGTAACTCATCTCCCATCCTACATTGCTATAGTTTTATCAGTTGAAAGTGATATCCACTTCCACTTCGCTGGAGAAAATTGTTTAATAATCTTTTAATCGTCATTGTACCCTAACAATATGATACACAGAAAAACTAGACAGAATAATTTTGTTTAAATAGTTTTTATGCTATTTTTGGATAAAATATTTTTAGTAGATATAAATGTGTGGCTGCCATTACAATAAATCTAATGCTATGCATCAGTTGATGAGCTTTGAAAGATCTAGCAATTGTAACTTATTTGATCTCTGAATTTATTGTTAAATTCCACAATTGAATACACATTTACTAAGTATACTGGCTATTATAAGTAGTATGTTTACATCTTCAACTTTCATTTGCTTAATAAGGGAAACCTCAGAACTTTCAAAAACATAACATTATGTCACCAAAAGAAGGTCAGGTGAACAGCTTCAGCTGTGAAACATTTGGTGTCTTTTCAGCTTCCCCAAGAAGCTCCATTTGCAGAGGGGATGTGAACAGGAAGACCTTAGCCTGAATCAGAGATTAATTTCCTGCAATTCTGTCATCCTAAAGCAGGAAATTGCACTCAATAAATATTGTAATGGAGTGAAAGTTGTGGAGTAGGAATTTATCAAGTAAGAGAAAAGTTCTTTACAAACACGATTTTGCTGTTTACGATGTCAGTAAGTTTATTTAACTAGGTGCTGTTGGGTATATATATATTTTCCATCTTACCTCTGACCTGGTTTCCAATTTCTGTTATTGTGCTCTTTCCCCTATCTCTTTAAAATCAACTAGAAACCTCTCTTAGAAGGACTTGTGTTTAGCAACAAAACTATGGGCAAACAGGTGATGATATGTGTTGTGAAAACAAATTGAAATAAAGCATTATTTTAAACTAAATTTCTTAAATCAAGTTTCTTTCAATCAAATTTCTTAA
Organism: Phocoena phocoena; assembly: GCF_963924675.1. Lineage (NCBI taxonomy): Eukaryota > Metazoa > Chordata > Mammalia > Artiodactyla > Phocoenidae > Phocoena > Phocoena phocoena. The sequence goes on along the minus strand of NC_089223.1, from coordinate 82,794,691 downwards.
ATCACGTTTAGGAGATGAAAGTTTCAGGTAGCTTTAAAAAATGTAGATTTTTTTAAGAGATATGGGAACATATGTATATGTATAACTGATTCACTTTGTTATAAAGCAGAAACTAACACACCATTGTAAAACAATTGTACTCCAATAAAGATGTAATAAATAAATAAATAAATAAAAATAGCAAAAAAAAAAAAGTAGATTTTTTACAACAGAATCGCTCTAATATTGATTAACAATGATTTTGTTTCTACTTCCATTCATTATTTAAAATAATTGAATCTGGTAAGCAACATGGATCAGGGTCAAATAAATGTTTTCATAGCAATTATTGGCAAACATTCCCCTTCTGTTAAGTAGTTTCCCCCAAATAGAAGTATAATTTGCATCCAGTTAAGTACTAATGAGTCCAGGAGTGAGTTTTGATTTCTATGTTTTTTTTTTTTTTAGACGAATTCTATTTTTTTTTTTTTTTCTGTACGCGGGCCTCTCACTGTTGTGGCCTCTCCCGTTGCAGAGCACAGGCTCCGGACACGCAGGCTTAGAGGCCATGGCTCACGGGCCCAGCTGCTCCGCGGCATGTGGGATCTTGCCGGACCGGGACATGAACCCATGTCCCCTGCATCGGCAGGCGGACTCTCAACCACTGCGCCACCAGGGAAGCCCCCACCTCACTTTTATCTTACGTAATTCTCTTTAGCCAAGAGATCACTTTTCAGCAGGAATTTATTTGGTTATCTTTGATTATTAATATTCTGGTAAGCCTCCTTGCAAAGTCAGGGATAGATTGCATACTGGATATTTTTAGTCCATAAAGGGCTTTTCTATAGCTAAAGTTTGGTTATTTGTGCTTTGCACCATTAATTGGCATTTTCAGTCATATTCTTGATTATGAAGCTAAAAGTTACTCTGAAGTGTCCAATCCTGCAGGCTTTGTACTTGTAAAATGTCCAATGAATTTATTAAGAGTGGAGTACTCATAATGGCCATTGGTGCAGGCTTGGTGGGTATTCTGAGTTGAAAAGTGAAAGGGTGGATAATTCAAGTACACCATGCTCTGGTTAGAGGGCTGTGAACAGCTTCCTCCACTTACAGATTAACATCATTTCATGCTCTGTTTTCGAACAAGGAATATCTGTTCTAAAAGTAGATCCCACAGATACTGCTAATGCACCAGGTTCCAGTTGTCCTTGCTTGAAATAGGGTATCAGGTTTTCTTTCCTTTCAAGAAATAAATCATTATGGCTTTCATGTCTTTTGGCAGATTTCCTTAGTTATGAGATTGCGGTTTGAAATTGGTTTATGACTTCCTGCTTCTTAACAATGAGAAATAGCATTGAGTGTCTTAGCCCTGTTACCCAGTGTGTTTGTTATGGAAACTGTTTGGGGTGAAGTAAATGGAAAGAGAAATATGAAACTCAGGTGGGAATAGAGCGCTCAGTGATAGCGTGCACTCTTCTTTTTATTATAGATTCATTTACCCCACAAATAATTGCCTACATCATGCTAACTTCTAGTGTAGAAGTTAGCTATAAGCTGTGCTCCAGATGATTATAAGTTAGAAGCCTTTTAAAATTCCTATTAAAAACATAGGAATGAAATATAGCTTCCTCATTGAAAAACTGGAAAACTGAACAAAAGTTTCATTTAATAATTATCAAAAAATCCCATTGGTTATTGCTGAAATTATACAATGAACAACATTTTAAGGGAAAAATATATAGTTTATCTTTAAAAATATCTGTATACACTTCAAGATTTATTATTAAAGAAACTATGCAAGATATAAGCTTATAGACTTACTTTATATCGCTATTATTTTTTAGAGTGTATCAATACTCTAAATATGGGTCTTCTCTTTTCTGGGAAGGACATGTCTAAAACTTCTCTCCATTGGAAGCTAAGATTTCACAAACAAAATCAGTTACTTGAATGTCTTAAACAGGACACATTTGATTTATTTATTGTCACCAGATGGAAGTATTCTCCTGTATTTCTTACACTTAATCTCTTCTTATTTTGAACAAATTCAAAATTTTGTCCTAGCTACATGGAACTGACCATATTTGAACAGTCTTACATCTGAAAAATGACTATTGTTAAACCAGAATTGTAGTGAAACCCAGGGGTTTTTCTTCATTGTCAACAAAACAAAACAAAACTACACGTAAGCCCTTGCATTCTGGGACTCCATCCAAAAGCATTTAGCAATTTGGCTGTACACACCTTCAGAAAACCCATACTTTGATTCTAAGTTCTGGGTACCATGATGTACTCAGAGTATCCTAGCATTCACTAAATTGTCAGGGAGTGTTTAGAAGTTGGTCAGTTCTATTTTCCTGGCACCTAAAATCTGTGTTTTCTTACTCAGGCTGTTTGCTGTTCACTGGAGGGAAACGTGGAAAATTGCATACATAAATGTGACTTTTCATTTGATTTTATTTTTCAAGAAGACACCCAGATTAAAAATTTCAAGAAAATATTGTATAGCCTCAGCATTTTAATTAATCTCACATTTTCTTTAATGATTGCAGCCATCGGGAATCATAAATAAATAGAAAAATATTTTTTGTTTTAAATTATATATGCCTTTTCCCTTTATAAAATTCTTCATGAATTTTTATCATAAAATCATAGAGCTAACATTAAATTATAGAAGCAGAAGGGGATTATGTGTGGCCTTTTCTTATAAAGCTTTCATAGATTCAGATTTTCTATTTTTTTTCTTTAGGAGTTTATTAATTAATTTTTGCTGTGTTGGGTCTTCGTTTCTGTGCAAGGGCTTCCTCTAGTTGTGGCAAGCGGGGGCCACTCTTCATCGTGGTGCACGGGCCTCTCACTATCACGGCCTCTCTTGTTGCAGAGCACAGGCTCCAGACGCACAGGCTCAGTAATTGTGGCTCACGGGCCTAGTTGCTCCACGGCATGTGGGATCCTCCCAGACCAGGGCTCGAACCCGAGTCCCCTGCATTAGCAGGCAGACTCTCAACCACTGCACCACCAGGGAAGCCAGATACAGATTTTCTATAGCTAACTTGGTAACATATTTCAATGCTAACACCGAAACAAATATATTTATTTATTTATTATTTTTATTTTTTGCGGTACGCGGGCCTCTCACTGTTGTGGCCTCTCCCGTTGCGGAGCACAGGCCCCGGACGCGCAGGCTCAGCGGCCATGGCTCACGGGCCCAGCCGCTCTGCGGCATGTGGGATCTTCCCAGACCGGGGCACGAACCTGTGTCCCCTGCATCGGCAAGCGGACTCTCAACCACTGAGCCACCAGGGAAGCCCCAAATATATTTATTTAGTTAGCACTCTTTGATTGCCAGTAAGAGAAACTAGCTCAAAATATATTATGCTAAATTAGAAGTACATGGAACTCAATCTTCATAAACATATTCGAAGTTCAGTACCACCAGCACCTGTGTGCTCTCTCTACCTCCCTCCCTTTCCCTCTCTCTCCATCTCTCTTCTCTGTGCATCCACTTCTTTCTTCTTACACTGGAGATGATCCTTTTATCTTTTTCTACTCTATATGGTAAAACATGGCTGACAACTCCATAGTTCCTTAATCTGCATGCTATATGCCCATCAGTCTGCAAGACTGGTAATTTTTCTGGGTACCAATTTCAAATGCCAGCAAGAGAAACTCTGGCTCTGCCTAGGTTAAGAGCTGACTTTTTCAATCAGCCGTGCCTGGGGGGAGAAGGCTCATGAGCAAGATATTCTAGAGAAGATATGGACAGGTATTATCTGATAATAACAATGATCATAATAAATAAGCACTTACTGTGTGTCAGAACCTGTACCTAAGTGTTTTACTTGCATCATCCCATGTAAATAGCTATTATTTAAGCACTGTGCATTTAGAAAGTGTCTTTGCATGCATTATATTGTTAATCCTCACAATCACCTTATCAGTGAAATGCTGTGACTTCCATTTTATATTGAAGAAACTCTTGCTAAAACTTAAGTGAGTTATTAAGTGGCAGAGCCAGAATTCAAACCCACGTCATCTGATTCCTGCTCTAGAGCTTTTTACACTTAGAAGCTGCCTCCTTTCTGTAGGGTGTCAGTGATATAAAATTTTGTGAAACATGGTAATTGGTCAGACAGACTGAGACTCTTACAGCCCTGTATTTGGTGTCTAATAATAGGAGCCCTTATAGTCATAACTTCTTTTTCTTTTTCCTATCCCCCATGGTCTTTTTTCGGGTAATCCTTCTCTCTGGTTTTTCCCTTAGCAAATATGTCATTTAAGAATGCATTTAGCTGAAAGTAATAAATTAATCATGGTTAAGTAAAGGGTTTATTTTTCCCTTATAACAAGTTTCAAGAAGCCGTCAGTCAGCAAGTTTCACTGAGGAATCATGGTGCTGCTGTTCTCTTGCTCCACTATCCTTAGTTTTGGGTTTTTTTTTCTCATATTCCCAAGTTGGTTGCTGCTTCTCCAGTCACTCTGCCCTTCTTTTCAGTTGAGAAGAAGGAAGAGGGACAAAAATGAAAAGGAAAAAGAAAAACTTCCGTTGATTCCATTTCCTTTCTGTCCTGAGAAGGATTCCCTCCTCAAGGACTTTTCTCTATATTTTATTGGCCAACATTTTGTCCTCTTGGAGAAAGCTAGATGTGAGTGTGAGTATTTTTCTTTTTAGTTTTGATGGTGTAGGAAGACAAGGGAGTGAGCCAAGCTATACTCTGTGCTTTAAGGGACCAGGAAGTAGCAACTCAGGTCTGGGTACCACATACCTGTGAGTCCTCTCACAATGGTCTGCTTCCCTTTGGCATTTTCAGCATTTCCTTTGTTCAGTTGAATGACTCCAGTTTCTTTTAACTCTCTTAATAGGATCGCTCTAGAGCTTTTCTCTGACCTGTAGAGTCCCTTTCATTGATTTTTAAAAATCCATATCTCTACACATACCCAAGAGGTTGCATACTTACACATTCCCAAGAGGATAACAGAACCATCCTGTTCTCGCTCTATCCCTCCTTTACATTTTATAGATGAGACTCAGAGGCCTGGAGAGGCAAAGTTGCATAGCAAGTTAGTGAACCTAAACTGCACTCCATGTCTCCTGACTCTCAGGCCTGGCTTTTTCTAGGCATTTCTAAATAATAAGTCTTTGAGTTTATGTATGTTGAAATTTAGGAGCAAACTGAAACCACTGACATATAAAGTGTTTATTACAGGAAAAAAAAAAACCTCTTGAAAAATTTCAATTCCACAGAGTGCTAGAAATTAGTAAAATAGGAGGCATTCTCTAGTCTTTCAAAACAACAGCTGTTTACTGAGTGCCTGTTATGTCCTAGGCATTATAGAAGCCAGGGATACAGCAGTGAACAAGAAAGAGGAAGTTTTGCCCTCAGGTAAGTTTAGGTACCAGATTATATTTAATGTATGCATTGATTTTCATATACTAATCAAATATTTATTGAGGGCTTACTCCATGTCTTGGACTCTTCTAAATACAGGATATACAGTTTATGACAAGAAAGACAAGATTCTTATTCTTACTGAGCAATGAAGCCAAAAATTACCCTGTTCTCTAGGGATACACAATAAAGAACTCAGATACCGTCCTTTCCCTACTGTTTATTAACTAATGTAATAAAAGAAACACGTGTGTGCAGACACACACACACACACACATGCACACACACACACACACATTTAATTGATAGCATTTCTTAATCTGGGGATTACAGTAAGTTCTAGGCTTCTTTTAATTTCTGATATATACCTTTTGGCTGAGTATGCAATTTAGTTGGATTTAAAAATGGATCTAGATTTAAGTGTAAATTTTTTGGACTGAATTCTAACAACTCTGACTCTTTCTACCTTTATTCCTTTGTTTTATTGAATTTAACTTGACTAAAATCTTTTTTATTTATCTAAGTCTATTTCTATCTAGTAAGGAAGTTGAAATTGATCATGCCTTGACTTTGTGGGCCATCAGAGAACCATGACATTCCAGGGTATTGATTTTGTGGTGTTGAAGGGTGACAGATCTAGTGTTAAAGTGCTGAGAGAGAAGGGGTTTCAGATTGTACACCATAAGCAGTCCTGACTTTTGCTGAGGCATGACTAGCTTTTTAAAGCAATGGAAGGAATTGTAAGTCTTACGTAATTTTTACTGCATAAACTTGGAAAGATTAATTTAAACCAGAAGTGTGTAATCATGCATACAGGAAAAAACGGTCCACATGTATAGAGACAACTTAGAGTATGTGTATATGTGTGAATAAAGAAAGCATACTCTGTGCTAAGAATATTGAGTAATATTTCAATTCAATATGACTGAACTTTTTCAAAACATGTCTCATCTCACATTTTGGAAGTTCTTTGTTGTTAACTGAAGTTTTGTTGTCTTTCACACCATTCTTATCATCATTATTTTGCATTTTGTTACTGCTGTGCTTTTACTTAGTCGGGTACTAGAGGATGTGAGTTATGATGCTCACAATTCAGAGAGGCCAGAGGTCTACAAGTGTAATGCTTGACAATTTTTTGTTACCCTCTGGGACATGGAAGCTTGACAAGAACATTATAATTGCTGCTATAGACATGATCTTAGGAAGAGTAACCATGGTCATCTTTCAATGTCCCATTTTCCTCTGTATTTGTTCTTTTTCAGTTTAATGACCTTTAGTGAATGTATTGAAAATAACATTTTGATTATATGATTATTGTGTGAAAAACTCTACTGAGCTAAGTCGAAGTGTATCTCTGGAAACTAATCAGAGGTGCACCAGATTCATTGACTTTAACCAATCCATCATAGTCATCTTTTAATTTATTTCCACATTTTCTTCCAAGTTCCCATTCTTGAATAAGACTTTGACCTGAACAGAAGAATAGAATGTACTTTATAATGTATGTTTGTTCTGTTTTCTAACAACATAAGTATTTTGCTTAAGCAGATTTGCTAGAAAGTGACAGCTTTGAAAAATTGGACACAGGATCCTCTGGAAGCATTTCAGTTCCAGGCAATCTAAATAGTGCAGAAGGGGAAAATGAAATATCACTGTGGTTTAAAGATGACAGTTTTGTTAAAGATTCTCTTTCACTCTTTGGCTTAAAACAAATGGAGTAAATCAAGTATATCTGTTCAAAGTATGCATGTACGCTCACTGAGGAAGCACTCCTTCCTAGGAATGTTTCTTCAGAGACAACCGATGAGAGAATTACTTTTAAAACATGTATCATGGGTTGGGAAGACTATCCTTTTCTTGGCTTAACTGTTAGTTAGGCACATTTTGAGGTCATGCGATTTCACAAGTACATAGTGTGCCTTTAAGAAGAGAGGAAAAGGAAAAAAACCTCCTGGCTTAACACCATCTGAGTATATCATTATGTACACCTATCGTATGTTCTTCATAAATGTAATAATGTAATTATTGTGTGTGTGCATGTGTGTGTGTGTGTGTGTGTGTGTGTGTGAGAGAGAGAGAGAGAGAGACAGAGAGACAGAGAGACAGAGAGAGAGAGAGAGAGAGAGAGAGAGAGTTTTAATAAACCTAAGATCAGATGCTACACATTTTCTGGCCATATTAAAAATGCAATAATATTCTCTACCCGAAAAATGTTGAGTATTTGAAAAGGTATAGCAAGTGTGATAAAACCTGCTTTTAAGAAAAATTTTATCACTAATTGGAGAGGCAGTAGAGTGTAGTCTTGTTAAAAGCACAGACACAAAGATGAGACTTCTTGGGCTCTAAAATTCCAATGCTGCCATGTTTTTAGAACTGTGATTTGGAGCAAGTTAATTTCTCAGTTCTTGACTTCCTTCTTTGTTAAATGGGTTTAATGATAGTATCTACTTTCTAGGGACCACGTGCGTTGACCTGAGATCTCATAAACACTCAATAGAATATTAGTTATTTGTAATTGAAAACACTTATCATGTTATGAGGCCAGGAATAGAAGCACAAATTTTTTTTAAAAAGTAATTCAGAGGATGAATTAAAAGCTCAAAAATTTTCAGGAAGTCTGTAATATATTGATTATGTTTCTTTCAGGACAGTGGTAAATGGTAGTGATCACATTTTTTCCTAACAAAAGAATCACTACTGATTATCGTTTATGTCTTATACGTATTCTGTAACGTACTTTAGGAATTATACTATAAGAAAGTCACTGGTAATTTCTGTCTTTCACATTTCATAAAATAATCAGTTAACTGATTTCATGTTCATAGGTTATTCTCAGTTTTTTGTTACACTACTGTTAGAGATAGCAGTGTTTTGTAAATGAGTGTATATTTTAATTATAATTTGTTCCAACTCACCTTTGGCAAGAGTGGTTATGTTAGTTAGTACTGTTACTTTCTGAAACAACTTTCATTTAATATGCTGTATTCATTAATTCTCTGTTCATTTATGTGCTTAAATTGTCACTTATCAGAGGCATACCTGGTAATATGCTTTATCGTATTATCATCTAAATCTGTCCCTTGAAAAAGATTGATTCATTATGGTTTCCATAAAAAAATCTTATAACATGATCTATTTATACATTTTACTTCATTTTAGGGCCTATCAGCTTTTCATATTAATGGGGTTGTCATTTTTATGTATGGAGGAATTCTTGGTATGGTTTGGCTCTGAGCCATAATATTACCTATCCTCTTAACTCTCTGAAAATACTGACTTATGTTCATTGCATTAGTGTAGGCTTAGTTTTATTTCATGTCCAAGATGAGGAAGGTCACTTCATTAGGCACCTCATTTGCCTTTCTTCCCTGTAGTTTTCTGGTATCTTACACTAAGTATCATGTAAAAAAATGTTCTGCTTCCATTAAGAAAAAGTGAGCAGAGAACAAAGCCAATTATTTGCAGCACATAAAATCCTTATGATAATTTGGTAGACTTTAATTAAACTAATACATCACATTGCACTTATAAGACAAAGGAGCAAAAAAGAAGCAAATAATCTTCTCTATGTTAAAAAACATCATTTTGCTTTTTGATTAAACTCTTTAAGACTTGTGACCTATTTTAAAGTATGAGATTTACAGTCCTTTTCATACAAGGCATGTTAAAAAAGTTCTATGCAATATTGATTGGGACCACCCCCCAAAATTTTGAAATAAAACTATAAAAAAGCTTGGCCTGAAGTAATTTCTATTAATTTCTTAATGATTTTTCAAGCTCTTCAAAATAAAAAAAAGATTCTGCAACTTAGTCCATGCAGAAACATTTTTATTACAAAGAATCTTGTTTTGGTTTTTGACATATAATTGCCATTGGTTGTTTTTGATGAGCCCACTGACATTATTGATGCAAAGTTCACTATAACTTAAAAGAAAGTCTATCTAATTTGTGTATCTTCCCTGCATTTCACAACTGGAATGTACTGAAATTAGAGATACTTGGTCTTTAAATAATATCATCCCCCAGTTTTCCATTTCTTTGAGATGTAATTCCCATAAATTAAATAGAAATAAACTACTGAATTGGGAGTGAAGACATTTAGTTTTAATCCTAGGTCTGTAGCGTTACATTCAATATGTCTTGTCACCCCTCTGGGCCTCAGTATTGTCACTGGTAAAGTGTATAATTTTGTAGAGGATGATTTCAAGTGAGTTCCTTATCTTTGGAGTTGTATTTCTGCATTAGTTATTAATATAATGTCTTTCTGTGTCCCAGAAGTCAATATTTTAATATGCTCATATCAATCCTTAAATCAGCACCACTTAGTATTCACGAAAGTATTTATAAAAACATTTCTAGAAATTTCTAATGATCAGAAAGCAAGATTTTAAAGCTGGTCAACTACAAATCATATCAAAAGATAATTATATTCAACTTAGAAATTTATCTATTATAAACCAAGTGACCACATACTCATGGTGCCAGTTCTTACACTTTTAACATTATCTTTCATAAGCAGGAAACTGGTTGGTTGGATTTTGTAATTCTGTCCTATCTCACCTTTACTTTTTCAAGACTCAGTTAATTCATTGGATATTTACTTCATTTCCTTGTTAGTGGATCAAACTCTTAGTAAGTTTATCCATCACCTGGAAACACTTTGACTGCTTTCTACTTCCCTCTGTGGGTGTTTAAGGCTCCCCAAGTAGCTCTCAATTTTTCAGACACACGATTGCAATTTCAGTGGCATTTAAGAACAGCCGAGTTTGCTGTATTCATTTCATCTTCTCATTAACATCTAGTCTCTGTTTCTTTGGCGCAGCTTATTGCTTTGGCACATGAATACCAGCTAGTTCTGCTTTTGTTTCCAAAGGTGAACAATACTATGGTCTGAAGAGGATAATGGTGACAGCTTAAGTTTACATCATTTTACATTTTTATTCTCAGCTTTAAGGATGGAAATTCATTAATGCTCAACTTTGACCAAATGTCGCTGGAACTGTGATGCTGGGATCCAGTCTAATGTTTTTGCTTGTTTAGTGCCTAGCCTTCTGTTTGAATTGATCCCTATTTCTCGAGAGAGTATTTCTTTAAAATATTATTTCTAAAAAAAAGCAAGAAAAATAAAATTGTGATATAAGACATACATGATTTAACCTTTAAGTACAGGAAGTTCTAGAGCAGGAATCGTTGAATACTTAATTACATTAGTTTTAACAAATAATTGTTTTCTGCATTCTCTGGCTTTTGACAGTTACCTTAATTTGTCTGTGTAATTCTAATTTAGGATGTTCAGGACAGTTTTGTTGTTGTTTTTAATTATTACATTGGTTTCTTTTATATGTAGACTTGAGCTAAGTAGAGAAAATAGCTCGTGATGGAGTTGAATGGAGTTAGAGAAATCTCTGGTTTAGGCAGGGAAATCCTCTCACTGCCTCCTCACTTACCTCACATATTCCTCACACAATTTCTCTCTTCTCAGAATGCAGTTTTCCCTCATTTCTGTAGATGTCAAGCTTACCTATCTTTTATTTTAAGACCCAGCTTAGGTTCAATTAGTCCGTGAGCCCTCTTCCTCCTCCCCTCACCACTGTCTCTTCTCACTCGTCAGAGCTCTCGTAATTTTATCTACTGGGCTCTTATCTTTTTTTTTTTTTTTTTTTTTTTTTGGCGGTACGTGGGCCTCTCACTGTTGGCGGCCGCTCCCATTGCGGAGCACAGGCTCCGGACGCGCAGGCTCAGTAGTTGTGGCTCACGGGCCCAGCCGCTCCGCGGCATGTGGGATCCTCCCGGACCGGGGCACGAACCCGTGTCCCCTGCATCGGCAGGCGGACTCTCAACCACTGCGCCATCAGGGAAGCCCTGGGCTCTTATCTTTTCCTCCTCAAGATTAGTAATCTGTTTATATTAGTAAACTGTATATATTTGTATAAATAATTTCTTCAGAACCAGGACTATGCCTTATGTTGCTTTGTATTTCCCCTGATGCCTCCTGCAATGCTTTTCACATGATTGGACTCTATAACCTTTGACCTTCTTTCTAACTCTGAGATTCCATGATTCTAACAGTCAGCCAGTCAATATTGATTGCTTGGCTATCCAACCCAGGGGATGCTTTTGTTAGGGCCCAAATCATTTGTAATCTGTAGTCGGAGAAAAGTACCTATGATGAGGAAGTGGTATGATATTATCTAGCCCCTTTCCTTCCATGGCCAGTTCAGTGATTGACTCACAATCTAAAAGCCCTCTTTTCTAAAGAGTGCAGATTAAACAGTTCTAATGAATGGCCCTTTTGTGTGTGTGTGCACTCTTACACATGTAAATGGATATAAACTTCCCTTTCTTTGATTGGATAGGATTTGTCTTATTGGTTCCTTTCCTTTCTTTTTTCTTTTCTTTTCTTTTTTTTTTTTTGGCAGTTTAGGCAACTTGCAGATATGTTGAAGTTGCTTCTTATTTATTCACAAATTTAAGTAATTATGATAGAATTCTGAATCTGATAGACACATAGGCTTCTAGAACTGAATTTCATAACACATTCATTTATAATAGTATAGGAAACTTGTGTAGTTTTGCTTATTATTCCTTAAACCATGGCAAAAATGGAGACATTTGCAGTTATAACTTAGCTGTTTATTTTTAAAAGATTCAAAGTCAAATTTAAAAAACAATTATGAGGAAACATAATGTAAAGGAAAAAAATCTTTGATCAAGAACCAAAGTTGGTTTGGGGCCCCGATTCTCCCATTATGTATGTGATTTTTATATAAGGAGATTAAGCTCTCTGATCTTTAATTCCCTCATGTGTAAAATGAGCAAACTTATAATAGCTACTTCACAAGGACTTTGTGAGTTTAAGTTAGATAATTAAGTGCAATCTTATAATAAACATCTATGCAGGTGATATATTAACTAATAATTATAATTTATGAGTTTTCGTACCTCATTTATATAAATCAAAATGAAGTAAAACACCATAATACCATTCAGAATTGTCATTCTCATAGTTCTCCATTCATCAAATGCCATGTTTACCTTCTGTCCCACTTTCTATTTTAAATGATTTTCCAGTATTTAAAAAAAAATAATAGATAAACTTTCGATGTTGATAGTGGCTCTGCCCTGACTCAGCTCCTATATCATGCATTTATGCTCTAAAATATGAATGTCCACTTCCTGTCCCTAGATTGCAGAAACTACCATCAATTTGATTTTCTGTGTCATGGAATAGACTCTACTTTTTATATGATACCTTTTACTTTTCCCTAGATTTTAACATCAGCCAGAGAAAAAAAACAATGAATAGTCATAGAATCCTTTTACATATTGCCAATTATATGGAAACACATTCAACACACCCTTGTACTTAATCTCTACTAGTTACATAAGTGTGTGATTTAGTTTTGAAGCATACCTAATAAAAATAAGTACAAACTAGATACATGTTCCTTTCAAAATATATATATTTCCTTATTTATGGTTTGGAAGTTTTTTCAGAATTATTAACGGTGTGTCTATTCCTTTGTGTGAGTGTTCATGTTTCTTACACCTATATATGAATTCTTTTCCTGTTCTCTGCATGATTTAGCTTCCCTCTCCTAGCACTAGTCACCAGTTGTTGGCCAGGGAAGTCTGGAAAAGAAGAACAAAGCTTTTATAAGTTAACTTTTTATTGATAAGTTTTGATAATTAAATTCCCAGCTTATTTCAGTCTCTTTGGTTAGGAAATGGAAACTGAGTGAGATACAAAGATGGCCTGGTAAAACGTGCTCCAGGAATGGCTTGGTTTCGTCTCTCTCTCTCTCTCTCTCTCTCTCTCTCTCTCTCTCTCTCTCTCTCTCTCTCTCTCTCTCTCTCTCTCTCTCTCTCTCTCTCTCTCTCTCTCGTGTGTGTGTGTGTGTGTGTGTGTGTGTGTGTGTGGCTTGTTGCCTAGGAGATAGAAGAAATTGAGGAGAACGGCTGACAGGGGAAGACAAAAGCTGTGTCTATACATCCTCAACAGAATAGGACCTCACTGAAAGATTGGTTTGGTCTGATTTACTAGAGCCTATCTCCTCAGTGGCAGTGATCTGAAAATTGTTTCCAGGGCCATTTTAATTAGCTGATTAAAATCAAAACAAACACGTCCTGGTAACATCCATTTCTACCCTGACCCTCACCAATGATTGTTTTCAGAATGATGATTCCTAAGTAGTTCTGCTTGAGCTCAATAAGTGATTTGAGGTATGCACTTTTGTTTTTAAACATGAATCTTTAATGGTGAGGAAAGAATCCATTTTTCTTGGCTTCAGTGACAGGTGAATATTATTACACAGATGCTTTTGTTCTGTGCATCAAAACTTAAAACCACAAAAATGTGAAACCTGCCTTTACATAGTTAATTTGTGAAATGAGAGAGGTCTATTTTTCAATAACATTTTAATAAGAGGATTTCATTGTGCTGAGTGGCAGTATGGTGACCATATTACATAAATGCATTCTAATTCTTGGATATGCTTTTAAGTTAAAAGTATGTAAGGGGCTGTTTTAGAAAAAAAAAAAAAAAAGTATGTAAGGTCTTGAAAATAGAAAATTAAACACTTTGACACCTCTGATTTCCTGTTTTTATTGTTTTACTTATTTATTCATTTATTGAAAATATATATACACATATTTATAGCTACAGCACTTATCAAGTATTTATTTATTATTTATTATTTAACTATTTAACTATTTATCAAGTATTCAACTATTTTTGTGAAGTTATTCATTTATACACACACACACACACACACACACACACACACACACACACGCACACAGTACCTAACAGGAAGATCTAATGTAGTCTAGGTGTGCATTATGGCTACATCACTGTAGTTGGTTTGGGAATAAAAAACAATATCTCAAACTTTTAAATATTTAGCTTTCACCTTTGTATAAGCAGTTTTTAAATGATGTGTAGTGTTTGGTTTGTGTAAAATCAGATAAACTTTGTCCATCTTAAACTTACAACTCAAATCATGAACACTCACTTATCATAGATTCCTCGGTAAACTTGTCCTCTGTGTGTAATTGGCCATAAGATATCCCAAGTTATGTTAACTTTTAGACCTGCTAGAGAAAGAAAAAAAATGTTCTTTTTATTTCTAAGAAAAGATAAAATATAATTTAATAAATTAAGACATTTTAAAGCTGCTTAATTTTATACAGTTAATATGGATAATCTGCAGTCAGAGCAATTTTTAAACACTTTATGCTCTTGAATATAAACAATTTTTAAATTAGACATTACCTTTTCTTATACCATTTATTTTCAAATGTGAGTTAGTTGATTATTCAGTGAAAGAAATCATTTACTTCTTTTTAACTTTGACTCTCATTTGCTGATGCACTGTGACATTGGAAATTAGGTGCAATATATATATTTTTTAATTCTTAAAATATTCTAATTCTTTTGGTAGTGAACTGTAGCACCTTTATTTTATTTTATGGAAGTGATTCATTATCTTTTTGGCAATATTCAAACTCACTAAAGGTTTTCCTGACATCAACTGCACCATCAAACTGGAAACAATATTCTGTGTACTTTTTGGCACTCAGAGCAGAAATCAGCCTATTCGTCAGGCTCAAGTTCAGAGAGATAAATATTCAACACTATTTAAAACTCACATTAGCACCAAAACGTTTTGAAGGAGTATTATCGTCACTTTCATTTGTGGAAAACATTGCCTTCTTATGGTCATGACTTTGAAGGGGAGAGTAATTCATCCTTGACCAGAGATTAGCAGACCATTTGTTGATAGTGTGTAAATTGCTCAGATTTTTGTAGACAGTGAACTATCTAATGATTGCATTTAGAGACTAGAAAGCTACTTTGAAGGGTGTGAACATTCAGATCAAGCTCACCTCCCAGAGATCTTAGCGACAGTACATTGTAAAAGCAGTGACAACAGAATTACCATTTCATTCTTCTTTTTATTTATAGTATAAATAAAGCCAGCAATACCCCCTCTCCTGACAGCCCCTCTCCGGGTGACATTTCATAGCCTTCAAATACTTGAAGCCTGAAAAACAATTAATTCAATGTTTCTTTTACCATGCAAATATCTCTTGTCAGAGATAACATCCAAGCGATTAGCCAGCAGTATTGATCTAGGTGCCCCAGGGTTGTTAATTGTAGCTAGAACAGTTATGTCTCCATGACTTCTGAAAGAGGTTAAGGCCACTGCAAATACATCTTAAAGAAGGAAAGAATATTATCAGCCAAGATGTGCATCCAAACTTTGGAACTAGGCTAGCAAAACCCTACTCACATCCCTGTAAAGCAGACATATATTTTTGTATTTTTTATAGGTGGATACAGTGCAGACCACGAAACCCCCTGGCCACATTGAGGAATCGTGTAAAATGAATGTATGTGCTCGTAAGTGAAATACATGTAATGTTCCAACCCAATGTGTTGGATCTTAATAGACCTGGATTTGTCTTGTGTAAAAAGAAATCGATTCCCAAGGGGCAGGACCACTAGCTGATTAAAATGAAGCTCTGATTTTGAAGAAAACAAAAATGGCTTTAAATTACAATCTCTGCAAAAAGGAATCAAACTATAATTTGCAACCAACTGAAAAAGAAAATCAAGCTCTCATACGGAATAAAGAAGGGATGTGAGAGAGGTTTTGCAATCTTATCAATTACTGTGGAGAAACAATGAAATATCATCATACTCAAGAGTATGAAAATAACAGAAAATCCCTTTCCTTCAGTTTGCACTTGAATGGACTCAAGCAAAGAATGGAGATCTGTATCCTGTTACTGTTTATGGTTAATAAGGTGGAGATTAATATAGATGTGATTTCATTTGTCTTGCTTGAACTAATTGGATGCATTATGTAGAAATCACCTGAGGCTGTGCTAGATCAACAAAGAAAATGGAAGTATATACCTCAGGACTGAATTCCGCAAAAATTAGATTGTTCAAGGCTATTTCATAAGGCACAAAGAAGAAATACTACTGCCAATCAGGGAAAGTGAGAAACTAGTGGACATGAGAGAAAATAAAATTTAGGTCAGTCTGATACTTGTTGAAACATAATTTATTATGGTGTAAAAGTAGAAGCTCACAATATATCTCACAAACATTTTACACAATTTCTGATTGAATTTAGGGTAAACTCTGTAAGTGTTAAAGGAATGTATGGCCATTATTTAATAGGAAACTGGCTTTTAAAATTTGTGGTCCTATGCATTTATGTATGCAGAGGAGGGCTTTTTAGATTTTGTTAAAAATGAATTGCATGCAGGAAGCACCTCTTTGCATTATAGTTACTTACTCTACTGAAGATACTGTATAAAGTATAATTTTTGTATGGGTGTGAGTGTATATGTATGCATTTGTGTGTGTGTGTATAAGTGGGAGGAGGTAAAATTTAATGATTGACATTTGCACTTTGGTTTGTTACCTAGAATGTAAAGAGGTGAGTAAACCGTCTTAAGCCATTTTGTATGTGCCATGATCATTATTAAAAATTATTATTCACAAAGGAAACAATTCCGAAGATAGAATGACTACTGCAAAGGTTCTCCAATTAAGTATGATATTTAATGCAATTGAGCCATTTAAATTAAAATGGTACCACTGTCTGGAAATAATGAGGGTAGGCTCTTGTGAAATCAGTTTGAAGACAGTTGGAAAGTCATACTATATTCCTTAAGGTCTCCACTCAGTGACAGAGGATGTGAATCACAGATTCTCTTAGAATAGATGAGACTGGGGAAATATTTGTGTTCTAACTATAACTTTTAATCTACCAATAAGTTACATATGTTTTTTCCCCGTTTTTCTTCAGTGTGAATTATATAACAAGTGATCATATATTAACATAGATAAGATAGTAAGTATTTAAAACAGATTGACATATTTTTTGAGGTCACCATGTGCCATAATAATTTCGAAACTATTGTTCTCTGGTATTTGTATTCATTTCTCTTTATCTTACCCTTTAATTTTATAGTTGAAATTTTTACCTTTTCTTTCTAGTGACAATCAACTGAAGCTGGTACCCTATCTATATTATTGCAGGGATTTTTGTCTTTATTTATGCTATTATAATAAATTATAAGTCTACAAACTGTATAATTCTATTGTATTGAATATTTTTCTGTGACCAAAATAATAAAAAAGGCTACTTTATAAAATGTCTGTATTTTTTTTATTTTAATAGTCTCTTAAAACATAATAGGACGTGTAATATATTCATGTTGCTGGTTTTTAAACTACTCGTTCTCTGCATCTTTACAATTCGAAAGTGAAGAGCTTAGCTACTTAAGATAAAGAGGAAAGGTTTGACAGAGATAAATTAGAGAATGTTTGGAGAAAAGCACCCTGAATGGGGTCAGGAGTCTTGATGCCAAATTTTACCCTGCTGTTAAACAGCCAGACCTCAAAGGATACATTTTTTGAGCTTTCAGGTGCTTAGATTTCTCATCCACAAATGATGGGTTTGGACTGCACTATCAATTTTAAGATCATTTAAATTCTTAACTCTTGATAAGTAAACTTAATTCTTAGGTTTTGATAACTTAGAAATATTAACAGTGTGCTATGGGACACTGATTATATCAATAATCAATACTGATCATCCATATTTAGAGAATCATATGCTATTTTCCACTAAAACTGACCCAAATCTCAACATACGCCTTAGGGCCAAGGAAAAATATGAATTTATATTTTTTGCTGCTCCAACCTTAGTTTGACTTAATAGAAATATGTACTGAGGTACAAATAATCACGTCGGGGATCAATACTTCCCTCTAAGTTAATTGAACCAAGCAGCACCCAAGTACAAAATCACTCAATTTGTAACAGAGGAAATGTTTTTGGACTACCCTGAGTTGAATGCATTCCCTGGCAGAATATATTAAAGTGCTAGAACCAGTTTTTCTTGCTCTTTACCCCCCAAGGATTGATCAGCACATGAAGGTCCCCGTAACTTCAAAGGCATTTCTGTACTTGGATCAGCCTGGTTGGGTTCAGAGGAGAAGGAAACACTAGCCCCTGATGTTTATTGCTGTAGGCTCTTTCATCTAATAGTAATTCTCTGCGTAGGAGAAGCAACAGGCAGAGGAGTCTTGCAGCTGTTATAATTTCACGATTAATTTTTAGTCACAAAGTGCCTCACACAGAAAAACAGTACTTTTATTTTAGTTTCCTGCTACTACTCCAACTGGGAAAGGTCAGAGAAACAGTGGGAAGCAAAATGAAATCATACGTATCATTTGGATTTTTTTTTCATTGCAGTATACTGACTTGCAAAATAGTGTCACTTTCAATATCACAAAGATGGCATGGATAATCTTCAGGGATACATATTTAGAGAATTGGTCACACTGAATTTTTTTTTCATTTAGGTGAATTTCTGGCCATTTATGGAACTGATTTTGATAATAAAATTTAATGTTGTTAATTTAGTCTTTGTTTTACAAGATTAGAAATTTAGATAGGAGACTTGCAGGCTTCCACCTACCAAGCTTCTCCTAAGTCCCACTATTTCTAAATAAAACTTCTACCCTTGCCTCGTGCCTCTATCCATTTGGGAAAAAAAGTGGGAGAGCAAGGGGAGACTGCACTTGGCTCGAGAAACGGCTATATAGAGCAGTGGAGCAACCATGAATGAGAATTACCAATTGAAAAGTCATGTCCAGAATTCATCAGATTGGATGCACATGGGTAAAACTTTTGCCAAGATATAAAAGAAAATTAAAATATTATTGGGAATTAAAATGCATGCTTTTGGTTTTAGTTCTTGTTATTTTTTTAACTGCTATTATTCTACCTCTCTGTTTTGGTAAATATAATTTAGCTGAACAGATTTTCGTATTTCTCTGATAATTTTTTAAACTTAGGTTACCGAGAGTCAACTCTGTGTAGATGATATATTAATTGCACTATTTAATATTTATATCAACCTCATGAGGTAGATACTATTATTGTCATGACACCCATTTTACAGATGAGGAAAATGAGGAACAGAGGGTTTTGGTAAATTTGCAAAGCTACAGAATTAGCAGGAGGTAGTGCTGAGCATTGAGCTCTGCCAGTCTGGTTTCTGAGGCTGCACTCAACAGGTGGGCCACAGAGCCTTCATGCCAAACACTATTAAAGATGGGGGTTCAAGATAGGTTCTGGAACTATTTGGGGGTGCAGAGGTAAATTTTGTGGTTCCCTAGATCACATATCTATTAGCCTGAGTGAGGCCAATTCAGAATGCATGACTTAGATGTGAAAGGTATTCAAAAGTTCTAGCTCACTGAAATATTATATAAAGGTGGAATCTGTGATAAAAAGGTCTGTTCTAAATACTGTATACAGGGAAGAAAAATTTCTCTAACTTACTTGTTTTGCATGCTTAAAATATATTAATATAAATATGGACTATTTGCATCAATTTTTTTTTTTAAATGAAAACTTTGCTGCTGGAATCTGGGTGGACTGAGGAAAATGGCAGCTGCATTCTTTGAATCAGGAGAGCTCCCAGTTTAATGGGAATTCCAGCCACGCAGGCTAATTATTACAATGCCATATGCTAAGTGATGGACTATCACCGTGGTTAAGAGTTCAGGGTCTGGAATCCAGGCAGCCTGGGTTTGAAACATGGTTCACACACATAAATGATGTGACCTTTGAACAAATAACATCTCTCTGCTTCCATTTCTTCATATGTAATATGAAGTTAAAAACAGTATCTATCTCATAAATTAGTTGCGATGATTAAATGAGATTTAGCCAGGCAAAGTGAGTATGACATAACAAAAGCTCAGTAAACGCTGGTAATTATTAATTTTCTTAGTGTTGTTTTTATAATTGACATGAATAGAGTGAGGTGGCTGTTAACTGATATGTTCATGGGCCAAAATAAACTCAGAATCACCGACAAAAATGAAATAAAAGGCACCTTACAGAAAAGTGTAATGACAAACCCTCAGTATTCTCCATATGCTCTGGTGTGAAATTCAGAAAAATTGTGCAGGTCCGGGTTCTCCAGGGAAAATGCATCAGTTTCTGATCTGCTAGAGTTCAAATCTGGGAGCTCTGTAATTCTTTCAGGCATAGACAAGTGAAAGGAAATTGTGAAAGCTGAAATCAAACCTTTGTCATGATCCAATGACGAAAGTTTCCAAAAGGTTAAAGAACAATTTTTGGAGATCATTTTATCCACAATCATAAGGGAATACAGTTTTTTCTCATTATTAGTAGCTTAAAAATTGTGAAGCTTAAGAATGAGAACTATGTCAGGTTATCATAAAAACTAAGGGTAATGCTGATTATGACAACCAATCCATAAATAAGTTGTTGTTATTCTTTGCAAGTATTTAATAAAGATCTATTCTATATGATTAGGGCTTTATTTTCAAAGTCCTTCATTAGGCAGAAAATAGTGCTGCATTTATTGGATGATAAGATTTGACTGTGTGAAATATAAACAAAATAAATACTTGCTGAATTGAATTGGATCATATTTACTATAAAGGAAGCCAGTGGCTTTCATTTTAAACATAGTTATTGGTTAAGTAAGCATATTGGAGTGGAAAAAACAAACAACCACTGAAAATGCTCAGTTTTGCCTATTTGAAACTACTTTTTAGATGAAATATATTGACTAACAATTGTGACTGTGGAAAATGTAGGCCTCAGAAGTGGCTCTGCATTTTTGGGAACGCATAGCATTGCTGATGAAAACATGAGAAAGTTATATTTTAAGTTCATATCACAGTTTAGCATCTGAGCATCTGAAAAAAAACGAAGCCAACTACAGATTTTTATTAGACCATGCGTTTCAGTAATTTTTACACTTTTTATGAAAAAGTTGGCTACTCTATATTTTTGTGGATGTTAATACCTCTATAATAACCTATCTTATGCTGCTTTTTGTGAATTTCTAATGAGAAGTTAAAATTAATGTGATTAAAAATGAATATCTTTCTAGACTCTATCCTTAGATGTTTGGGGAAAAATGAACATTTCCGATTTTAAGAGATTGGAGTTCTGAGATCAGGTACAGCTCAGCCTGTTTTTTAATTGCCACTTCCCATTTTTGTCAGTGAAAATTCTATCTCAGCCGCAGCTGAAGGGGACCTTAGTCTCTAATCTTTCTTCTTCTCTCTGTGTCTAGCTGTTAAAAGACAGATCAGCAAGGACTTTTTCTCCCCTATGTGTCAGTCTCATGAAAGCAGCAGACATTTGGTATATGCATTCCAGAAGGATCAGAAACTGGCTGCTTCCTGATAACACATTTCAAGTGGATATAGCATAGTCTAACTTTCTGCCAGTTAACTTTAAAACCCCTGCATATTTACTAATAAATCTGCCATTTTTTGGAACCCAAAATTGAAACTTGATTGGTAAAGTCATGTAATTGAAAAAAAATTTGTTAAGGAAAACACTGATAATATTAAGGAAGCAATTTATTACATGAGACTTTTTCATAATCCTATGATGACTTGTCAGTCAAATGCCTCACTATTTAGATGATGTTTGAGAACATGTTTTTGAGGATGTCTTGCTATTAGTACTACATTAAAAGAGGTTGTATTCAAATGAATACCAAGAATCTGTAGACACAGGATCTTTTAATCTTTCAATAAACCATTTTTAATACTAGGAAGAAATGCAGTACGTATCTTACTCCGGGGCTCCTCAGCAATCATATGCTCGTGCCATCTGAGATTAACATTTGGATGAAAGAGCATGATTAGAGGATTCTAAATTAGTGGTTACCAAGTTGAAATGACACAAACGTTAAAACAAAGTAATACAGCAATCTATTTCATGCAATATGTTTCTTATACCAGTTAATTGGCAGTTTAATTAGCATGATGTTTCATGTTGTGGCCTAAGCCATTGTACTCCCAGTGGGTGTAATGGAAACAATGAAAAAAGAAAAAAAGAAAGCTTTAGAATTGATGATAGTTATATCACATGCTACCAGAATTTAAAATAATTCTTCATTTTAAAAGAAGAGAACATACATATGCTTTTTTTTTCTGAATCCAAAACAGATTTTTTAAAAGAATTTTTATGGTATGAAATACTTCCATCCATGAATTAAAAGCCTATCAAATATGTGCAAGTGTTAACTGAAGTACATTTTAAGTTCCAAGTGACCACAAGTAAATGACAAGTAAATGACTAAAGGATACACTTCGATCAAAAAGAAGTTCCATTTACGATTTTGAGATAAAACATATGTATTAGGGTGATCATATTTTTGAAAGTATAATGTGATTGATAGGATTCTATTAAGGGCCATTGAAATGACTTACAAAGGACTGCATTTTGGAAAGGGACAATGGAACTTTGGAAAGGGACAGGCCTGAGGAAAAACAAATATGCATCTTAGAAATAATTTATAAAATAAATGACATGAAAGGGGTCTCTCATCCCTCCTTTCCTCCCCAGTGAGAACATATTCATATTGTGTGTGTTTGACTTTATCACATGAAATGGAAGTTTCTGCCGAGCCAAAGACAGTCATCTGCCAGCTGATTGGTTCTGCCTTTTTACAACAGTAGAAAGAATGGCCGTATTAGTTATGAATATTGAGCCATAAAATATAGCAAACCTTCCAGAGGTACTTTTTCTTCATTTTACACTGTTGACAATTCAGAACTTGCAAAGAAATAAAATATTTTGAGGATATGACTAATATACCTAGATTTTGTCAAGTTTTCTTTCCCAGTCGCTGAACTCTTGGCTACCTCCTCATGGATATATCATTAGGCTATTCATTTCCGTTGAGTTTGCATACTATAGTAGGTCCAGAGGGCTTTTTTTTTTTTCCTTTCAAAAATTATTCTGTAGCCTCCTTTGGCAGTTAATGTATGAATGCCACTTGGAATGTAACTTTGGTTATTATGTTGCTCACAGATATTTTATTGTACACAGAACTGAATATTTATAGAAATCTAAAGACACTGTTATACAAAACCTTATAAGGAGAAAAAAGCAATTTTTTTCCCCCTGACTCCCTTGTCTAACACATCAATTCAAATTGCTCCCTTATCATGTAGCAGAAATTTTTGGCAAATGGGATAGGAAGTATATAAAAATTGTGGATCTTTAATTGATAGTATATAATCAATTAGAAGTTCTATTTTCTAAAATAAGGACAATGGAACTTGTGATAAAAATAATTCAGTAAACATTTGTGCTAGGATGAAGACAAAGATGTGTGATTCTTAAGCTTCTTTCTTTTTAGTTGTTATTACATCTTCAGATGATCAGAATGTTGCAATTTAATTTTTGGTCTGATAGTTACCTGATAACGATCTGATCTGTGAGTGATCTTTCAGTTTAAATACATTTACTAAGTATTTGAACTGCTGTATTTTGTCCTCTCTTGGGGTTCCTGTGAAAATATATGACTTAAAGGTATATATACTTCATTAATTAAAAGATGAAGTGTTTAGAGCATTGATTATGGACCAGTCTTTGAGACTTCGGGCAAGCTACTTAAGCTGTCATGTATTTAAATGAAGATAATAGAAGTCTTATGGTAATATTAGGAAAAGTGCATGAATTAGTATGCTATATGTTATATGTCATATAATGGGTTAATATAAGTTGATATATACCACTTATGGCCATGCCTGGCATGCAGTGAGAATGTATAAATAACAGCTATTATTAAAGAAAGGCTCAGAAATTGACACCAGTCATGTAGCTATTCACTAGTTGAGCTAAGATTCCAGAAGCACTTTGAACACAATTCACAATAGTGCCCGCCATATAGTAGGTGTCTCTGAGTGCTATCTGCTATTAAAAACAGGCAAATTTGTTTTACACCAAAAACACTGGTCATGAGTTAGTTTGAGATTCGAACTTCAGATATGCCTGACTTTAAACCCTTATTTCCTTAAACCCTTACACGAATTTAAACTTGATTTTAGAATTGTTTTTTGGTGTGGACCAAACAAACTTTACAAATAAGCTTGCTGTTTAGTATGTCTTGGAAAGGTATTTTGGGGATTATTTAGAACATACAAACGTGCTTATAAAACATGGTAATATTTATAAATGAGAATATTATAAAACATGATCAATTATCAATGGATACTTTGAGCTGTTTCCATGAGTCTCTTAACATTTAGAAACTACTCATTAAAACAAACAATGGTGAAATATCTAACAGGTTTATTTATTTATTTCTAGTAGACTTCAACAGGGTAATTTGGTAAGCTCATATTCTCACTTTCATTTTCTTCGAATATTTGGAATTATATTAATCAAAATAAATTGATTATGTTAATCACTGTTGTAATTGTGAGGAGCACCTTTTATACTGTGACATGTTCTTTTCAGCTATTGCTGCATCATTTGTGTTGCCATTCAGTTTTGTTTAACTGTGAGGAATGTTTTATTTCAGTTTTCTTGAAATAGTTTGCAGTAATTTTTCTATTAACTTGTTTTATTGACTACTTTTCATGTAGAGGTTTGTAAGGCTTAGCACCATCCTCCAGTTGTCACCATTACTTGCTATTTAGTTGAACTTGAAACTGATATGCCCTGATGACTGTTATTAGAAGTTACTCCACTTACTGTGTCATCTAGCAATATTGGATCATAAAAATATGTGTTAAAGAAAGCTTTCTCGTGCTTTTTTTTTTTTTTTTTTTTTTTTTTTTGCAGTACGCGGGCCTCTCACTGTTGTGGCCTCTCCCGTCGCGGAGCACAGGCTCTGGACGCGCAGGCTTAGCGGCCATGGCTCACGGGCCCAGCCGCTCCGCGGCATGTGAGATCTTCCCAGACCGGGGCACGAACCTGTGTCCCCTGCATCGGCAGGCGGACTCTCAACCACTGCGCCACCAGGGAAGCCCTCGTGCTTTTTTTGTATGTGCTACTGACCAGTGATCAAGACTGTGAGATAAAATAGATCATGGCTAGGTATGGAGAGCATGGTTGAACTGCTATTAAAGTTGTGTACAAAGTATACATAATGGATTCAGATATTACACTGAAGGCTAAAGCATCCCATACATTGCCACCCCCAAATCTTGCAAGGACAGAACAACTTGCTTCTTCTTAGGCCATGCTCAGGAACATTTAGCGCCTGATCATTTCTAATTAATACATTTCCAATTTCTTTTCTTTTTTTTTTTTTTTTTTTACATTTCCAATTTCTTAATTTAGAATCGTATTCCTCTGACTCTAATCTCCCTTTCCCATTTATACTTTTCATTCTTTTCATGAACTCGATGCTTCTGTTAAGCTTGGTAAATTTCTAGTGACTTTGCCTACTTCACACTTTCCTACCAGTTTATCTTAACCTATACTGTTATCTCCTCCAGCAAATCTGTCTTCTAATTTTACATGAGTGAATCCTACCTTCCATGATTCTTCTTTTATAAGCTGTTTCTGATTACCAGGTCGTGAGTGTTAATGTTAAGTCATTTTATCTGTGTGATTTTATGTTACCTGGAGCTTCCTACCTGTAATGATGGAATCTTTTTGTGCATGTAAGTGAATATATGTATTATTTTATTATTACACCATAATCTCTTCACTGGGAAGATCCAAGCCTGAATCATATTTGCTGTCTCCACCCAGTTCTTAGCAAAGTGCCTTGCTTATGGTAAGTTAGTAGATGCTTATTAAACAGTGATTGAATTCATTTGTTGCTATAAAGGGGATTTTTTTGTGATTTTAGGGCATTCAATGTAATGTATAAATAGTTATTCAATAAATATTTATTGCATTGCTACAATAGATTAGGTGCAGTGGATGTCATATTCCTATAAAGAATTAACTGCTGGGTAACAGTTGGGGTGATGTGCACCTGTTTATATACATAAATATCATACGTCATGTACACTCTGTGTGTTACTCGGGATCTACTCTATTGCAGAAATTCTGTTATTACCAAGATAACTATATTACCCAGATGTGATAACTACATGGTACCAAGTGTAAGGGGTCTGGTGGAGGACAAGTAGATGCCAAGGCAGGATGATATAAAAGGAGACTGGGAAATAGATCAAGATGTAAATGGCATTAGATTTCATATGAAGGAGATTCAACTTGATCCTGGGAGAAATGGGAGTCAGACAGCAGAGGTCTTTAAGTACAGGGCAGTGGAGGCCTTGATTTGCTAGGGGAATAACTCTCAAAGAAGTGGGAACGAATCTCCAGAGAGGGAAGAAACAAATAACCCTAAAGGAATCTGGATTGTGCCTTAACGGAGACATATTTCTCTTAGACTTGGAATTCTATGCCATTAGTGGCCACACTTTATGTGGAATAAGAAGTAGTAGAGACAACAGCTCTCTTTGGTCATTTCTTGGCACCAATACACTGCTCTGCTCTAGAGACTTATTTCCTTATTCTAGACTTATTCTAGAGGAATTAGAACAGTTAATAATAAAAGAAATACATATAAATGTATGGTTTCTAAAATCCATAGACTTGAAACTATTCTTTAAACGTGGAGTTCAGTCCAACTTAAAATGTTTATGTGTGATGATTTGGCAAATCTAAATGATGCTGAGATATAGATAGAAAGGATCATTTAAATATAAAATTCTTTTGCTGTAATACTGACTCTCAAAAAAGATTTTCCTTGATGTTAAGCTATGATCTCGATCTCAAGTCATGCTTGGAGACTATCTTGAGGCTGAAGGCTAAAATTCATCACTCGTCAAATCGATGCCATCCCGTTTCTACCTCTATCGTTGTCTGAACTCACTCCTCAAGCTATAAGCTGATTATTATTTCACACTTTACCCAAAAGTATTTTTATTTTGACCTTGCAGCGTATCATTTTCAGTGGTTTTTGCTTGCTTTTGTGTGTCATGGTTTTAAAAAAAAGAATTAATGCCACAGATAATGCAGATATGACTTTCACAGTGCTGCTGTTTATAAGGCTCACTGTTTTCTTTTGAAAGAATAAAACAATTCATAGGATTTCATTTGTAGTGAGACTGTTCTGGCAGTTATGTAACAGTGGAATTTTTAAGGATCATCAATACTGAAGGCACAGTCTGCAGAGTTACTCTTTTTTTCTTCTCTTTTTTTCATCTTTAATTCCAATTAAAAGATACATATTCTATTAGACTAGATGCTTTCTGCCTGGATGTTTTCTGTGTGATCTTTGACTTGCAACCAAGGAAATGTAGCTTCAATCTGTTAGAGCTGAATGGGACTACAGTATGCCCTGGGCTATCTAGTGTTTCAAGAATTTAGAACCCCTGGTCTATGAATAATGATTAATATGTGTTACTAACATTGCTAAATTTTCCAGCAAAGATGTCCTGTAAAGTTTTTCTGTGTTGCTGAAATTATTCTTAATATTCATATAATGCAGACATTGCACGTATCCTATGTATGCAAAGTATTTAAGCCACAGTTCTATAGATAAATATCCACATTCTCGATGTGCAATTTTCAAAATGCCTGTTTTATACTTTATCATAAAATTTATGCAAACTCCTGTATAAATCATATTCAGTATGCTTTTTAATATAATTGTTTAAACAAAAGATTGTAATTTTGTTTGAAATTTGTATTGTGTTTGATAGGTTTCAGAGGGAATGCCATCATGCCTTTAATGTTGCTGATATCCGTGGATTGGCAGTTCACCACGTCTTCTCTAATTGAAAGACTTAAATGTTTTCTTTTAAAAATTAACTTAGAAATCCAAATTGTCTTACTAATATTATTATGAAAAGCTACAATCTGTGATATACCATATTGTCAGAATATCTTACCATTGTATATAATGTAGAATTTTCTCAATGCTTGATTTGCCGATTCTGAATGTAACTTTTCTTGATATCATAAGTGAAGTATGTTGGGAATACTAATGTCAGTGTTGAGTCATGTATTGACTGCTGAAGCATTAACAAATGGAATATAAAAGTATAAAAGTTCTGGATTATATTGGATGCACATACACATATATCTAAATATACATATTTAGATATATAATAAATATTTTGAAATATACATTTTCTCTATATGTCTGTTTCACATATTCATATATATGTCCATATATATTATTCATATATGTACATATATATTTCAGAATGTATTTTTCTATTCTGAGTCACCAGAGAGAAACAATTACTCAAAAATAATTACTGAATACCACTTTAGCCCAGACACTGTGCTTGAGTCTGGGAATATAAATGTGGGAAAGATGCCATCTGTGCTTTTAAGGAACTAGTTACCAAGAGGGTCAGATGTGTTACAAGTGCTATAGGGCAAAAGAGATAAAGAGGGAAAGTGAAGTCATTTGGGAATAATACAAGAAGCTTTTGCGTTGAACCTTACAATAAATTAAGTTTATTTACACTATGGAGGGAAGAAAGGCATTTCAACTGGAGAAGAAATCATGAGCAAAATAATGAAAGCATCAAAATTAATCATTTATTTGGAAAAAGACACATCATCCAGTTTGGTTAGAGTATAGGGAACATGGGAAGAGTGACTAGATATGAACTGGAAAGATTAAGTAGATTCAGCTCAAGAGGAGCCTTGAATTTTATGATTAGGAGTTTGGGTTTATCCTGTGAACACGTGGAAGTTACTGCAAGTTTTCAAGCAGGGATATAATGCAATACTTGGTTTAGAATGATGGCTTTGTGGGAAAAATGGAGGGCAGTTTATAGTAAAAGTACTAGAGAAAGGGATACTTGTTAGGGAGCTCGGATAGTCTGATAAAGTCTGATCATGTGATTCTGATGCCACGACTTTGGAGACAGATCAAGAGGTATATAGACAGATGGATGTAAAATGTTTGGCAGATGACTGGAGGTTAGGGAAGAGAGGAGAGGAATGGAAAATAATTTTGTTTTAGATTTTAGTTTTGAGCATTTTAGTAAGAAAGTGGAATTTGAAATGTAGGAGATTAAGCTTGGGAAAAGAAAGAATTAAACAGCTCATCTACATTTAGTGATAGCTGACTCCAGTCAAGTATATGAGCTCCCTAGGGAGTTCACAGAGAGTGTAAAAACAGAAGATGACAAAGGACCAATCTTGTTGAGATGTGGGGAAGACACCATAAAAGAAGTATATGTAGAATCTGAAGAAAAGTGCGATGAAAAGCTGGAAAAAATGGAAAGTGTTTCTGCTCATAGACGTCCTAATAATAACAATATCAAAAACAATAATAATAGCAAAAATTGACTTAACTTTTACTAGTCACTAAACTTTTTTTTTTTTTAGTCACTAAACTTTGCACTAAAAATATTACACAGATGAGCTCATTTAACCCTAATAATAAAATTTATTTTCAAGCAATAGAAACCAAGTTTACAATTTAGCATTTTAGACTGAAGATGGCTTTTGGAACCAACAGATGGGTCTCACAAAGTGCTAGCGGAGGATAAACATGCTCAGGAAAGAGAAAGGTCCATTCCAGCTCCAGAGGGTAGAAGTCAATTCAGAGGTTAGCAGGGGTTGGTAAACTGTTCCTTTCAAGCTCACTATTCAGACTCCAGAGAGGGAATGCTGAAATATCCTTTTGGGGTAACCTGTCAACCTTTTGGTTGACAAGAAGGGCAACACACTTTGAATAACAGTTTTACCAGACTAAATTCAGTGGGTGAAAGTAATTTCCTCAAAGGAACCTGAGGTATCCTTAAAAGTGACCCATACATCCGCAATTTACATAGGAGGGCACTAAATCTTACGGACTTTAAATGGCTTTCCCAAATTGAAACAGTTAGTAAGTAAATGTATTCATATTAAAGCCAAACTCCCAGCATTCAGATCAAGAAAACTGAAGAGTGAGAAAAGCGTCCTTTGTGTAGCATTTCGAATAGTTTCATCAGCATGGTAGCCAGCTAAGTTTACACCAGATTTTATGGAGCCAGTTTAAGTAAGCAGAGCCATTGAATGCAAGGTCGTTTGCCAAGAATCTTTGTAGGAAGGAAAAGAAAACAGCAACTTGACGGTGGAAGAGGGGAAGAAAGATCTTTTTTTACAAAATAGGAAAATTCAGGTAGGTTTGTAGGTTGAAAGAAGGTTAGAGGTTGAACGGAAAAGAGAAAGCACATTGATGAAACAAGATCTTGGCAGAGGCAGGAACAGTGGAATCAAAAGGTCAGATGAACAAGAGAATAAGGATTCTTCTTCTTAGATGCAAAGTGAAGTCCCAGTGAGTAAAGATACCAATAAATTTGGAGACATAGAGGAGGGAAGTGGCGGGGGTTCATGCTTAATAGTCCCAATGTTCTCAGTAGTAGGAGGTGAAACCATGTGTTGAGGTTGAGGGGAGTGAGGGTGAGAGTGGGGGATCTGAGGAGGGTGTGGTGGGAACAGCTGCTGTGTGGAATGGGAAGACCAGCCAAGTAGGAATGAGTAATAGGGCTGCTAAGCAGCTCTGAGAGTTCAGCTGACATCGGAAATCATAAATTTGTAGCAGAGTCAATCAGCATGGTTATTCAATTTTCTCAGTAACTCTTGGCAGCCCAGGAGGAGGAGGAGAGCAAACAGATGGTAGGATTGATTTGGTAATGGGATTGGCAAGGCCGCTGTGAGAGAAGGTCAAAGAATGGATTGCACTCATGAAAGTGTGTTATCAGGGGGATCACAGTTAGGAAGAGATGACAGTCAAGCCAGGAAAGAGCATCAGCCTTTGATGCCTAAGAGGAATTTTTGTGGTCCTGAGTGGGATGGGAATGAGAAAAGAGAATTTCACAATTCTGGATAGTACAATAGAACACTTTTTGTTTAGAAACAATTTATTTTGTATCTATGGGTATGGATTGCCAAAGCTGAGTGGGAGTGTCGGCCACTGAATATAGGGGCAAAAGAATTTTGAAGCTAAATAGATGAATGAGTCATCCAAGTCATCTAGGATAGTGACAAGTGATAGAAGAAAAAAACCCCCAAAATGAAAAAACAAACAAGCCAGCTGCCAAATTATTCTAGTGAATTGATGAAGTACTTGTCGATGACAAGATTTAGAAGACAGATGGTTTGATTGATTGTTTGGGTTTTGTAGATATAGGGCTTATTGAACTAAGATAATAGAACAGTGTCTCAGAATTAGGAGGGGAAGTGCAAGAGAATGTCCCTCTTCCTGTTTACCCTGAGATAGGAAGATGATTACTGTGTTTTACAGTGTTCTAGAACATAATGAAATCTAAATTCAGTGGTCAGTTCTGTCTCCTTGTCTAAAATCTTGGCATTTGAGTGGTTGTTCACTCCCTCTCCCTGGAGCACTTCTTATCACCATCTTCACTTGGTTTTCCTCTCCATTGCTGACTACATCTTCTTAGTCTCCTATGCTGCTTCTACTAAATATCTGAGTCATGTGGTGCCCCGGGATTTTGTTTTTATGTATCACCATCCCAGGCTTCTCACCTGGGCTCCATACTCAATACTACTACCTATTCAGCTTTTCCACTGGTAAAGGCAGTAGTACCCAGTGGCCATGCAGCAGGTCCTGGCACCAGATTCTCCATGACTCTATTAACTGGCTGACTAGGGCAAATTTCTCTGTAATTTAGTTTTCTTTTTTTTTTTCTTTTTTTTTTTTAGTTTCAATATTTTTTTAACATCTTTATTGGGGTATAATTGCTTTACAATGATGTGTTAGTTTCTGTGTAATTTAGTTTTCTTAATCTCTAAAATGAGAATGATAATAACTAATTCATGGGGTTCTTGGGAGGATTAGGTAAAAGATATAAAAAATTAAACATATAAGTGTATAGAGGTATACTGGGCACAGAATAATTGCTAGTTATTATTATCACAAACAGAGTAAAAGTAGAACCATTGAGTTTTTTCCTCATATACCTCAGTTTGCCATTGTCATAAATCTTCCTCATGTGAGTGAATAGTACTGATATCCACTCACTATTTTTTTAGAGGAGAACCCCTGAGATCATCTTTTGCTCTTTTCCCTTATATGCCACCCCAATCCCTCAGTAATTTCTATTACCTTCACATCAAAAATTTATACCAAATCTGACCATTTTTCATGACCTTCTCGTCTAAATCATAATCCAAGCCACCAACATCTGCTGTGTCTCTGATTCTACTACGCTCCCTGCAATACCCCTAGAGTGTTATTTCTAAAGTGCAAATGCAAACATGTCTTTTCCCTGTTTAAAATCTGCCAGTGTCTTTCCATTACAACGAGAATAAAATCTGATCTTCCAAAATGGTCTACAAGCATGACCTGATTAGGTACCAGCCTGCCTCTGGGACCTCAACTCCTTTCACTCTCAGAATGACTCACTAAACCAAAGCCACCATGAACCTTTGTTCTGTCACTCAAACATGCCAAAAGATTTCCTCCTGCAGAGACTTTGAACTTGTTATGCTTTCTGTTTGGAACACTCTTTCTCCCCTCCAGTCTTCGTATGCCTGCCTCCTCTTCATCATTTAAATCTCACTTCAGATATCAGGTCCTCACAGAGGCTTCCTTGACCCTCTTCATCATGATGCTCTATTGTATAGGTTTGGTAGCACTCATTTGGATCTGCAATTTCCACCCAAACCTTAGTTCACCCAAAATGATCACACCTAAATCTGGGGAAGTAAAAAAATCTATCATAGAGTTTCATTTGATTTACTTGCTTATTTACATTTTGGTCATCAGAGTTCTTAAATTTTATTTTTGTGTATACTTGTTCATATAAGTAAAGTGATTATTAGATGATACACTGGTGTCTGCTGGTATATTAGGCATTTGGAATGTTGTAAGCATCTCTAGCATTCCTCTTTACATTTGTAAAAGCTGACGTGAATAAAATAGTACTTGTTTTGGATCTGGAGTTCTCTAGGAAAACTACTATTTTTGGAAAATGAGCTATTATTCTTTTGATTTTTATAGAAGATTTTATATATATATATATAATAGAAGGAACTGCTAAAATGACTTGAATGTTGTATTTAAGCCTATAAGTACTTCACTTGAATCATGAATTATTTTATTAATAAGGTTAACATATCAGAAGATAATAATTGTTATATCAATAGTTCTCCAAAGTGTAATCAATGAAATACAAACAAAACCAAGGTATTGTCTTCCTTACATTCACTTTCCTTTTGAGTAAAGGAATGCAAAACATACTTATTATTTCTGATGCAAGGATACATATTTACTTGAGAATCCATGTGTTGTGATTATAAATATCACTTGGGATCAAGATATTGACTATGGAGGCATGTTCATGGATTACTGTTTTAAGGTAGATATATGAGGATATCAGGCATGCATGACCTGCAATCATGGGCTTTCCACTACAAAAATAGAATAGATTCTTATTCATCAAACATAATGTCATGTTTGCAGCCCCAACTAACTCCTTATAATCACTTAAGATTTGGATATAAAATTAGGCTTTCTACATGTAGTCTGAAACCACAAATATTACATTTCTGGATTCTGGTTGCATTTCTAAAGATAGGGTGGAGCAAGTATTCTTACTTGGCAGCTAAATATTATTACACTCGTAGGCCTAACCCAGCACATATTGTAACAGTCATCATCTGTTTGTGAAAAAGAAAATTTGGTGATTACTGGCACAGTTTCAAAATTCCAATTGATAGACGATGAGAGAGGCTTTCTGACCTTAAATATTTTATAAATCCCAAAGTGAGATGTTTAATTAGAGCATACATTTTTGGAGACTCTCAAGAAAGAGAAGTCTCAACCCAGGTTCATTTTTTCCTGAAGGAACCAAAACAATGACAGTGGCCACAAACTGCAGTCACAGTGGGCTCTCTTGGGGGTACCTACAGTGACATGGGTGGCTTCTTTTCTTAGCTGGTGTAGGAGGGAGAGGTGGGCATGTAGGCACATCTGTGTTGGTGTTTGCAGAAGATGAATGAGATCCAGACATGTACAAAGGCTGTGGGATGGTTGGAAGAGATGCCAGTACTGACTAAATGAACAAACGTGTTGAAAAGTGGTTAAATGCTATTATCAGTCATTAATTTTAGAGAGAGAATACAGTTGATAAATTCCAAATATGACAGAAAAGTTACTAAAAATTACATTTCCTAGTATAAAATACTTGGTAGTTTTTCATATGGATTCATTAAGGTAATAATAATTGTTTTTGGTTTCTTTACTGGCAAGTTAAGCCGGAAAACTTTTTCAGGGCATCTTGTTAAAAATTTCCTCTCTATCTTTCTCTCTTTCTTGTTCCTCCTTCAGGATAACTTAGGCACAATTCCTAAAAGAACACCACTTGGACGATTTCCATCTGGCAACCTTCCCCTCTTATTTTCACTGAGAAAAGTGTGGAGTCTAGTTTTTAATGCTATTTCTGAGTAAATTCAGCTTTCAACTCAGCACGCATCCTCCTCCCTTGTTTTTTTTATAAGCAGTTACCTCTTTTTGTGGGAAAAATAAACATAACTCTGGGCTCTAACTGGGTAGAATCAGATAAAAACAAATTGTAGAAATATGGACTCACCAATTTCTAGTCATCTTTTGTAGGCTTTAGAGTAAAAATGTGTCATGTGAAAAGTTCCATCTGTGCAGGAGAATTGAGTATTTTACACACAGATAATTAGAAAATTGTCAAGACATATGTTGCTTTTTACAAATGATTTTGTATTTATTGTTTTACAGATGAAATAAAAAATTATCATGGTGCTGAATTATGAAAAACCTCTCGACTTAGAGGTCTTCATCAATGACTAATTGCTACTATTTGTAACCCACTTTAAAAACAAATAAAGCACCCATCTGGTAATTCTGTTAAAGGTTTCCATATTAAAATGGCTATTGGTCCTCAAAAAGAAAATATGGGACTTCCCTGGTGGCGCAGTGGTTGAGAGTCTGCCTGCCGATGCAGGGGACACGGGTTCGTGCCCCAGTCCGGGAAGATCCCACATGCCGCGGAGCGGCTGGGCCCGTGAGCCATGGCCGCTGAGCCTGCGCGTCCAGAGCCTGTGCTTCGCAACGGGAGAGGCCACAACAGTAAGAGGCCCGAGTACCGCAAAAAAAAAAAAAAAAAAAAAAAAAAAAAAAAAAAAAAATCAAATTGGACTAATGATGTTGCTACATATACCCAACAAAATGGAAGATTAGGCGATTATCTAAATAAATCAAGGCAATAAAGAAGCATTCATAATTAATCATTTAGATAGCAGTATCGACTCCTCTCCATCCCCAGCTCTCTATGTTATCCACTGTAGACTTTATAGGGCTTGAATAACCTGGTCTCCCTGCTCAAAAGAGGGAAAGGGAAACACTAGTCCTGGTCTTGTTTTGAAACCCTTTGACCTTGAACAGAACGTTGCATGTCTGTGAGACTCCATTTCTGTGGTGGTTAAATGTGAGAAATGCCTCTGCTAGTCTTTGTGTTGTTATGAACACTTAATGAAAAAGAATGTGCAAATATTTTGTAAAAGTAAGTCCCTCACAGGAGACAGAGATAGCTATCACCATCCAGGCTTCTGAAGTAGGGCAATCTTTGTCACCCACTTGAAGACTGAAATATTTTATCTCTGAGGAAAATCAATATGTAGAATTGCTGTAGCCCTGCTTCATTCTGAGCTTTAACCACTTAGAAGTTCGTGAATATTCACTAACCTTGCATCTCCTGATGCATGAGGGCTCTATCTGGACCTAGAGGGAGACACCAATTTTCCTGCTTATTATCTGCCTTTGATGACCCCTATGTCCCTCTCTGCAGAGGCAGAATGGGTTGGTCTGGTTTACATTATACATATAACATAGACTGTGCCCCTGGCCCCAAAGCTCTAGCACCTTTTCAGATTTTGTGATGCCATCTCATTCCTGTTTGCATTTGTTCATGCCTGGAATGCAAACTCTGTTTTTCTTCTGGTTACATTTTCTGTGTTCTTCAACATACAGCTCAACTCTGTGTGGTATGATTATAGGTGACTTAAATCTTTTTGTTCTCTATACTTTACATTTTTAGTTCTCTTTCATGGCTTTTATAATTTATAGTGCCATTTGAAGATTTAATTAACAAAAACCTGAAGTGCTTCCCTTGTAACCTGAATCAGGGTTAGGTGCCCCACTCACCTTTCACTAGCACAAAAGTTCACCTCTCCTAATAATTATCTGAGTGGATAATGTTTATAATGGACTGTTTATTTGTCTATCTCACTGGACTGAGATCTTCTGTAAATATAGTTATATTGGCTGCAATATCTATAATAGGCATTTATTACATGTCAGATGAATGAATGAATGGATAAACAAATAGTTTATGTATTTAGTTCATTTTACTTTAGTAAATAGATGTGGGACAATATTCAACAGTTAATAATTAGATTTGCAGTTCATATAATATGCTACAAGTTCTTAGTTCATTTTGTGCTTTGATACTCATTGGAAATCAATGTTGAAAAATATCAATAGCAAATAAATAAACTATAATAAATAAATGAGGGAAGCTCTTGTAAATTACCATTTTTAAGGCAACTTCTCATTCTCTCATTTGTTTTTTTGTATTGTAGAAGGTATTTTCATCTTGAGATCTATGGCTAAACCTTAGTAGTCAAATAGAGGCACTATGCCAATATAAGAACACAGCTGATTAAATCCAAAAGTGACTCTTTGTAATGGATTACCATTACAAATAATTTCTAGCTATCTGTGTACATTGTATCAGAACTGAATTTTGGACAACTGGATACATTTGAATGACAATCAGAAGCTTCAAACATTGCTCTCGTGTGTATTCCCTGTTGGAAGAACATTTCCTTGCAAGTGGCAGTCAGTGGCATCTGATGTGAGTTGGCAAAGATGAGCACAATTTCATTCAATTCAATAGATATTTACTTTATGCCAAATAATTTGTGAGTCTCTAGATTTATAAAAGTGCATAACACCTTGGCCCTTTCTTTGAGGAACTCACAGTAAGTTTTAGGGAGGTAAAATGTAATCAATTACTGATAAAGAAAGGGTGAAATGTAAATTAGCAACATTAAACAAAATTTCTTAGGGGCTGCTCGTTGCTTGGCACTGTGTTGGGTGTTAATAAATGCTATGGGAACAAAGTTCTGTAGAATCTTTTAACTCTGGCATTGGAGAAGGACACTGGAATAGAACTGACTGTTCATTGGGCACAGTAGTTACAATGCTTTGGACCCACAATACTTTTTAGTGTGGGGCCCATGACAGTGTTTCAGTTTCTTTTAAAATCAGAGGAAAAACAAGGACCTTTTCAGTCAAATAAAATGTTTTAATATGTAATACTACTACATCCATCTTTATAACAACACAATCCTTATATATAATTTGTAAGATTTTTTTTAATGATCAAAGTGTCTGTAAAGGCAGAAGAGCCTAGGGTTCATGGAAGTCATAATGTGGCCCTGACTGAGGGCAGGTGGTATCCAGAGAGGGTCAGGAAGAGATTCAGAGCACTGGAGTTGGGCTTTGAAATACGAGTACCATTTTACTAGGTAGAGGACAGGAAGGCCTTGTAGGGAGAAAGAATAGTCAAGGGCAAGGCCCAGACTTGTGAAAGTATAGGGTGGGATGATTCAGGGGTGCACAAGACATGGTCCCCAAATTAAAGTTCAGTGGACAGAGACAAATGTATGCAAAGTACAACCACATAATAGAAGATATGTGCCTATTCCAAGACTGGAGAATAAGGTACCTGTTCCTAAATCTTTAAGATTCCTGAGAAGCAAAGATTTACAACCAGACAGCTTAAAAAAATAAAACTGATTAAATAAGTCTACCATTGAAACATTCTCAGTGTTCTGAGATGTGTAGTATATTTGGGTGTAAGGTAGGTGGTACTATGGTTTTGAGACTATCATTAAGTCCTAAGATCTCTTGATATATCAATAACTGTGAATATGTCACCATTTGTTTTATTATTCTCCATATACATTTTGAAAATATTACCTAACGTTATAACATGTCAAAATTACATTGAAGTGTACATTTTCTCCCTCAGAAATTCAGTCAGGATTAATTGAGTACTCTAATCAAAATATGAATTCTTAAGTACATTTCATACAAATGTTTACTAATAAATCAATAAACTTTCTAGGACAAATTCAAAATCCAAATTTGAAAAGTGAGTCATATTATAAATCATATTGATAAATTCTGTTAAACTACTTTTAAAATTTTATATGGTAAAGTAAAACTTTATTCTAGTATATACTATTGTTTTCATTCCATTCCACCTTCAATCAGTTTCTTAAAGTATATGTTCTTTCCCTATTTTCTAAACACTCTTCTCAGTACTTTTTTTCTTTCCCCTCCTCATATAATGAAGGGAAAGCATTATTTATCTAATTTATGTTGAGAGAATAACATTAAGGCTACCTACATTTTTCTTATTAGTATAATAGCTGTAGTGAAGAGTAGGTGAGTGATGAATTTAATTTTTCAACTAACTAAATATGCACATATTAAATTCTCTAACTGTCATAAATATAATCAGCCTTTAATTAGAAAATGAAGGAAATGTAATTCTAAGCATTATGAAGATATATTGAGCTTCTGGTGGTTAACACATCTAGGGAGATGAGGTAACTCAATCAGAATGCTATACTCTCGCTCTATTCTGACTAGAACTTTTGCAAATCTATTATACTGAGCATATAGGAGGGCCACTGGAAATAAAAGAGTGTGTCTTTTTAAGGTAGGTAATAGCACCATCTTCAAAACTAAAGGACACCAGCCTCTCCTATAAATAAGTAGTTGGACTGTTGGATATCACAAACTATGCTTTTAAATATAGAGGAGAATCTAACCTGTAAAACATTTTTTCATTTGTTGCATATTTATTTGCAGCTCTGAAAATATTAAAGGGGAGGCAGACAAAGACATTGGTAAACATTGAACTATTCATTTTGGAACGTGATTCATGGGGTGATTTTGCAAGTATTCCACCAGTGTCTGGATACCCCCCAAAATATCATTTATTCATGCAAGAAACCATTGACTTAGCGAAACATCATGCTAAAGACAGGGACTGTAGGCCTGCATAAGGCACAATCCTTGCCTTCAAGATGTTTATAGTCTAGTGGAGGCAACAGAAACACAATGGAAACACTGTACAACATGACTAATACTGCATCCTGCAGTGTAGAGGAAGGGCAAATAACTCAGGCTTAGAGAACTTGAAGGTTGCTTCAAGAAAGTAATTTCATAAAAACCATGTGATCATCTCAATAGATGCAGAAAAAACTTTGGACAAAATTCAACACCCATTTATGATAAAAACCCTCCAGAAAGTAGGCACAGGGGAACTTAACATAATAAATGCCGTATATGACAAAGGCACAGCCAACATCATTCTCAATGGTGAAAAATTGAAACTATTTCCACTAAGATCAGGAACAAGACAAGGTTGCCCACTCTCACACTATTATTCAACATAGTTTTGGAAGTTCTAGCCACAGCAATCAGAGAAGAAAAAGAAATAAAAGGAATCCAAATTGGAAAAGAAGTAAAACTGTCATTGTTTGCAGATGACATGATACTATACATAGAGAATCCTAAAGACACTACCGGAAAACTACTAGAGCTAATCAATGAATTTGGTAAAGTAGCAGGATGCAAAATTAACGCATTAATTAAATATTAATTAAATGTCTTGCATTCCTATAAACTAATGATGAAAAATCTGAAAGAGAAATTAAGGAAACGCTCCCATTTACCACTGCAACACAAAGAATAAAATACCTAGGAATAAACCTACCCAAGGACAAAAAAGACCTGTATGCAAAAAACTATAAGTCACTGATGAAAGAAATTAAAGATGATACAAACAGGTGGAGAGATATGCCATGTTCTTGGATTGGAAGAATCAACATTGTGAAAATGACTATACTACCCAAAGCAATCTACAGATTCAATACAATCCTTATCAATCTACTACTGGCATTTTTCACAGAACTAGAACAAAAAATTTCACAATTTATATGGAAACACACAAGACCCCGAATAGCCAAAGCAATCTTGAGAAAGAAAAACGGAGCCGGAGGAATCAGGCTCCCGGACCTCAGACTATACTACAAAGCTACAGTAATCAAGACAGTGTAGTACTGGTACAAAAACAGAAATATAAATCAATGGAACAGGATAGAGCCCAGAGATAAACCCACACACATATGGTCACCTTATTTTTTTTTATTATTATTTTTTTGCAGTACACGGGCCTCTCACTGTTGTGGCCTCTCCTGTTGTGGAGCACAGGCTCCAGATATGCAGGCTTAGCGGCCATGGCTCACGGGCCCAGCTGCTCCGTGGCATGTGGGATCTTCCCGAACCAGGGCGTGAACCCGTGTCCCCTGCATCGGCAGGCAGACTCTCAGTGACTGCGCCACCAGGGAAGCCCTGGTCACCTTATTTTTGATAAAGGAGAATATACAATGGAGAAAAGGCAGCCCCTTCAAATAAGTGGTGCTGGGAAAACTGGACAGCTACATGTAAAAGACTGAAATTAGAACACTCCCTAAGAGCATACACAAAAATGAACTCAAAATGGATTAAAGACCTAAATGTAAGGCCAGACAGTATAAAACTCTTAGAGGAAAACACAGGCAGAGCACTCTATGACATAAATCACAGCAAGATCCTTTTTGACCCAACTCCTAAAGAAATGGAAATAAAAATAAACAAATGGGACCTAATGAAATTTAAAAGCTTTTGCACAGCAAAGGAAACCATAAACAAGATGAAAAGACAACCCTCAGAATGGGAGAAAATATTGGCAAATGAAGCAACTGACAAAGGATTAATCTCCAAAATTTACAAGCAGCTCAATATCAACAAAACAAACAACCCAATCCAAAAATGGGCAGCCGACCTAAACAGACATTCCTCCAAAGAAGATATACAGATTGCCAACAAACACATGAAAGAATGCTCAACATTATTAATCATTAGAGAAATGCAAATCAAATCTACAATGAGATATCATTTCACACTGGTCAGAATGGCCATCATCAAAAAATCTAGAAACAATAAATGCTGGAGAGGGTGTGGAGAAAAGGGAACCCCCTTGAACTGTTGGTGGGAATGTAAATTGATACAGCCACTATGGAGAACAGTATGGAGGTTCCTTAAAAAACTAAAAATAGAACTACCATATGACCCAGCAAACCCACTACTGGGCATATACCCTGAGAAAAAACATAATTTAAAAAGAGTCATGTAGCACAATGTTCATTGCAGCTGTATTTACAATAGCCAGGACATGGAAGCAACCTAAGTGTCCATCAACAGATGAATGGATAAAGAAGATGTGGCACATGTATACAATGGAATATTATGCAGCCATAAAAAGAAATGAAATTGAGTTATTTGTAGTGAGGTGGATGGACTTGGAGTCTGTCATACAGAGTGAAGTAAGTCAGAAAGAAAAAAACAAATACCGTATGCTAACACATATACATGGAATCTAAAAAGAAAAAAAGCTTATGAAGAACCTAGGGGCAGGACAGGAATAAAGACACAGACGTAGGGAATGGACTTGAGGACACGGGGAGAGGGAAGGGTAAGCTGGGACGAAGTGAGAGAGTGACATGGACTTATATATACTACCAAATGTAAAATAGATACCTAGTGGGAAGGAGCCGCATAGCACAGGGACATCAGCTCAGTGCTTTGTGACCACATAAAGGGGTGGGATAAGGAGGGTGGGAGGGAGATGCAAGAGCGAGAGAATATGGTGATATATGTATAGCTGATTCACTTTTTTTAAAGCAGAAACTTACACACCATTTTAAAGCAATTATACCCCAATAAAGGTGCTAAAAAAAAGTAATTTCACCTTGCTCAGCCTTGTGTTTTTTTTGGTTTTTTTTAAGAATTGCATAAGTAATTCAAAGTGATATACCTAGATTTATCTATGTCTGCAGTTATCACAAAATTTTGACATCTTCTTTGTATTATTTTTTAATTTTGGATAAACAAATGTACTTTCATGTCCCAGTTTCTTATTACCTGTTTTTACGTATAGATATCATGTACTTATATATATAGATAATGTTTATCTATATGCAAATATGTATATGTTCGGAATATCCATATATATGTGAAAAAACAAATACCCCTGTAAACACACTTTGGAAATGTTTTCATCATGCCTTTCCAAATACTTCTGTAGCTTTAATGTCATACCAGATTCACAGTAAAAATTTCATTCATCATATGAAAATCTATTGTTGGCTCATTTAAATGTGATTTTGTTTGGTTTACTCTTCAGTGAATTATCTTAAAATTATGTGAAATGCAGCATCAACTCTATTTTATTTTCTCTTTCCTCTCTAAACATCATTGTTGGTGATATTTTTCATTTTGTCCTGGCCTATGAAAGGAATTTCCTTTACCTACCTAATTTTCTGTTTATATGAGGAAGCCACTTGTATTAGCAATCACTGTTGACTTTTGTTCATTCATTGCACCACTGCTTAAGACCTGGTACAAAAACATATGGAAACAAATCACACAGTTTCTTTCCCCTTGTGAAAAATGGCTAAGGCCTGAAATATTGGTATAGACTTTATATAATTTATTAAATAAATATATCCTTTAGCTTTTGGAATAATTAACTCTCCACATTTAATTCCTAATGTAAGTATATAGGAGTGGATTAGAGTCCATTTTCTCCCATAATTTTTATTAAAGCAAATGTGTTGATTAAGACTCATGAATTGAGCAACTGCTTTTCTACATTAAGTTTGATGTGATGGGAATGTAAAAAGTACTATAGGACACTATCCCTGTACTGGTGTGTTTAGAGAGTAAAGCTTTGAGACAGATCAACAAGCAAAAGTTAAATAGCATTATATTAATAAAAAAGAGGATAAAGCTAAGATAAATTTTAAGTTATATTATGAAGACTATAAATGTATATGTTCATTTTTATTTGTGAGTATGGATTACATATATGTATGCATGTGTATGTAAAATATAGTGAAAACAATAAAAAGGAAATATACCCAGTATCTCACTGCGGATAGAAATTTGAGGAAAGATGTTTGAAACAATGCAGGTGGATTCATTCAGTAAATTACTGAATGGATCTGTAAATTGTATAGGGATACTCCTCCAGTGAGACTCCTTATCGATTATTAATTATTAATTTGCAATCTTTTGTAGATGAATCAGTGGGTTTGTTCATCCTATTAAAATATCATTTTGTCTTTCTTTATGGTAAACTCAGAAAAATACATCCAGTTAAATTTGACCAAATTGGCTTCAAATATATTTTAACATATATTGTACACACTTAAAGAAATTCAAATGATGTCAGGTTGTCTCTTGAGTTTTTGTATAAAGCTGCTAGTGGCATATTTTGATTTAAGATGTATTTTCAGTTCTAAAATCCCTGAAGTACTTCTCTGCTGCAGTGATTGACTTTGTAGAGAAACATTTAAGGAGGAATTTAAATTTAAAAGCTGCAATTTGAAACACATTTTCTTGTGTCAAGTTTTGACACAAGAGGGACTTTCCTCTTTAATTATGTTGCTTCTTTTAAATTAAATCTACATCGTAATTCTTTACAAAATAAGATACATTTTTGGAATGAGATTTATTTTACTTCTCATAGATTTTAGAAGTGGAAAGTGCATACTTTTACCATAGGAATTCAGAATGATTTTTGAAACATTTTTCTATCTCTTCATTTAGGCACTGGGAGACAAAACCTGTTTTCCAAAAAGTGATTGTATATTGTACAAAAATATATATCTGCATGTCAAGATAAGTTTTATTAAAACTTAGATTTCAATCAAGATTACACTGTAAACAGTAGAGAAAAAAAAGATACTGATGGGTAGGGCATTTATCAGAAAGAACTAGGGAAAAGGGACATTTCAGGAATATTTTTATTAAAGGCTTTTTTGCTTCCCTTCAAATATAGAAGAACCTCATCAGTAGGCTTTATCATGAGTTAGCACTGCATTCTATTCCTGCATTACTTCACCAGAAATTCAGTAAACAAACCAATAGAGTACAGATCAGTCATATCGAGGCAATTTATTGGCAGTACTGACCATTCTTAGGTATTTGATTATTTGCTATGCAATCTCTATTTTGAGGAATTTAGACA
Source organism: Phocoena phocoena (assembly GCF_963924675.1). Classification (NCBI taxonomy): domain Eukaryota; kingdom Metazoa; phylum Chordata; class Mammalia; order Artiodactyla; family Phocoenidae; genus Phocoena; species Phocoena phocoena. Next base: position 82,750,313 of record NC_089223.1, on the reverse strand, counting down.
GAAGAAAATGGCATCTAGAATTAGACACCTGGATCCAAATCAATGCCTAATATTTACTTGGCTATGGACCTTGCGTAGGTCATCTAACATCTTGAAGCCTCAGTTTTTTCATCTCCCTCTACAGGATGTTGTAAGAACTGGATGAAATATGGTTTCTGAGGCTTCTACTCATAGTGCTTAAAATTTTTGCATTCTTTCTCTAGGTTTCAGTGTACTGACTTCTTATATTATTTTAATATTTTAAAATTTAGTTTTTAGGCCAAGTTTAATTACTAGTGTGTCCTAACATAAAAGGGGCTGCATTATAAATTAAGCATTTGGATTTCAATTTTTCCTTTTGTCTGCATGTATCTATTTTATAAATTTCAACAAGTAAGTAGATGTAGAACATATTTGTAGGGATAATATAAAGCAAATGAAATGCTAGGGATTTGTGTAATTTGTTGAAGAACATACATTTTTTCATCCTCGTTGGCTTTTCCCTTCTGAAATTTGTATTCATACCCTGGAAAAATGGACTGGTCAGCAATTGCATTTTTTTCAGGATGTTGTGGATTTTCGTTACAGGGCTTTTATTGTTTTGTTTTGTTTTGTTTTGCTTTTATACAGGGACATGCATGCTACTCTATTGTTTTGTTTAATTTTCTGCTATCTCTTCCGCATAGCAAAGAGTATCTAAAAGACTCTTAGTCTCCCTGCTTCTAACCCTGGCCCCTACAGCAGCCTATTTTTAAAACTGTAATCAGAGTAATAACTAGGGAAAAAAATAAATATAAAAATATAAATTTTAAAAATATAAATTATCTTGTAAAATATAATTCAAATTACTTCTCTGTTCAGAAGTCTCCAGCGGCTTCCCATCTCACTGCAAGTTAAAGCCAAAATCTTCAAGACCCTGCATGATCTGATTTCCTTACATCTCTAAAGACATCTCTGACCACATTCCTCTCACTCTGACCACACTTGCCTTTTCTGTTCAAAGCCAGGTCCACTTCCTGCTCAGAATCTTCAAATTTGCTCTGCCTTCTGGGGTGTTTCTTCCAGTCCCCATATAGCTTCTGGTCATGTTAGCAGTGAGGACTTCCTGACCACTCTATTTCAAATAGCATCTTCCTCTTAGATCCCAAACACTCCCACTTTTCTTCCCTTTTCCTCAATCCCTCTTAAGATTGTATGTATGTAAGTAAGTAACTATGTATGTACGTACTGTATGTGTATAATATTTACCTATTTATTTGACCTATTTTTCTCTCACCCATTAGAACATAGGTTGCATGAGTTTGGGAATTTGTGTGTGTGTTTTCTTCCACTGCTATATCCTCTGTACATACTACAGTGCTTAACCAATAGGAGGTACTCATTAATATCTGTTGTGTTGAATAGGGAAATTATTTCATTTCCATATCACTTTCCATATCAACTCAAAGGAAGGCTTTGGGATCCACAAAGTAAGCCTTTGTTCCTTTCCCATAGTATGGACTAGCTGTTGTTAACTCCTTTTTTTTTTTTTCCCGTAAGAAGAAACACTTTTCATTTTAGCCTGAGGATGAAAACACATGGTAGATTTCCAAAGCATCATCTTATGTGGTTATTAAATTATCTTAGACATTCAATGATTTTTTTTTTACCAAAAAACTTGCCACCATTTTATTGACATCATGAAATCTTTTTTCTCTGTCTACATGATTTTGACTACTCTAAGTACCTCATATAAGTAGACTCAAACAATATTTGTTCTTTTGTGACTAGTTTACTTCACTTAGCATGAAAGAATGCTAAGTGAAATAATGCTTAGCATGAAATGTCCTCACGTTTCATCCATGTTGTAGCATACATCAGAATTTCCTTCCTTTTAAAGGGTGAGTCATATGCCACTGTATGTATACACCACATTTTACTTATCCATTCATCTGTTAATGGACACTTGGGTTGCTTCCATGTTTTAGCTACTGTGAATAATTCTGCTATGAACATGAGTATATAAATATCTGTTTGAGTCCCTGCTTTGACTTTTTAAAAAAAATTTTCTTTTATTTATTTTTTTATACAACAGGTTCTTATTAGTCATCCATTTTATACGCATCAGTGTATACATGTCAATCCCAATCTCCCAATTCATCACACCACCACCACCACCCCCTGCCGCTTTCCCCCCTTGTTGTCCATATGTTTGTTCTCTACATCTGTGTCTCAGTTTCTGCCCTGCAAACCTGTTCATCTGTACCATTTTTCTAGGTTCCACATATATGCGTTAATATACGATTTTTGTTTTTCTCTTTCTGACTTACTTCACTCTGTATGACAGTCTCTAGATCCATCCATGTCTCTACAAATGACCCAATTTCATTCCTTTTTATGGCTAATATTTCATTGTATATATGTACCACATCTTCTTTATCCATTCATCTGTCGATGGGCATTTAGGTTGCTTCCATGACCTAGCTATTGTAAATAGTGCTGCAATGAACATTGGGATGCATGTGTCTTTTTGAATTATGGTTTTCTCTGAGTATATGCCCAGTAGTGGGATTGCTGGGTCATATGGTAATTCTATTTTTAGTTTCTTAAGGAACCTCCATATTGTTCTCCACAGTGGCTGTATCAATTTACATTGCCACCAACAGTGCAAGGGGGTTCTCTTTCCTCCACACCCTCTCCAGCATTTGTTGTTTGTAGATTTTCTGATGCTGCCCATTCTAACTGGTGTGAGGTGATACCTCATTGTAGCTTTGATTTGCATTTCTCTAATAATTAGTGATGTTGAGCAGCTTTTCATGTGTTTCTTGGCCATCTGTATGTCTTCTTTGGAGAAATGTCTATTTAAGTCTTCTGCCCATTTTTGGATTTTTTTTTTGCTTGTTTAATTTGAGCTGCATGAACTGTTTATATATTTTGGAGATTAATCCTTTGTCTGTTGATTCACTTGCAAATATTTTCTCCCATTTTTGAGGGTTGTCTTTTCGTCTTGTTTATGGTTTCCTTTGCTGTGCAAAAGCTTTTAAGTTTCATTAGGTCCCATTTGTTTATTTTTATTTTTATTTGCATTATTCTAGGAGGTGGATCACAAAAGATCTTGCTGTGATTTATGTCAAAGAGTGTTCTTCCTATGTTTTCTGCTAAGAGTTTTATAGTGTCCAGTCTTACATTTAGGTCTGTAATCCATTTTGAGTTTATTTTTGTGTATGGTGTTAGGGAGTGTTCTAATTTCATTCTTTCACATGTAGCTGTCCAGTTTTCCCAGCACCACTTATTGAAAAGACTGTCTTTTCTCCATTGTATATCCTTGCCTCCTTTGTCACAGATTAGTTGACCATAGGTGTGTGGGTTTATCGCTGGGGTTTCTATCTTGTTCCATTGATCTATGTTTCTATTTTTGTGCCAGTACCATATTGTCTTGGTTACTGTAGCTTTGTAGTATAGTCTGAAGTCAGGGAGTCCGATTCCTCCAGCTACTTTTTTTTTCCTCAAGACTGCTTTGGCTATTTGGGGTTTTTTGTGTCTCCATACAGATTTTAAGATTTTTTTGTTCTAGTTCCATAAAAAATGCCACTGGTAGTTTGATAGGGATTGCATTTAATCTGTAGATTGCTTTGGGTAGTATAGTCATTTTCATAATATTGATTCTTCCAATCCAAGAACATGGTATATGTCTCCATCTATTTGTATCATCTTTAATTTCTTTCATCAGTGGCTTATAGTTTTCTGCATACAGGTCTTTTGTCTCCCTAGTTAGGTTTATTCATAGGTATTTTATTCTTTTTGTTGCAATGGTAAATGGGAGTGTATCCTTAATTTCTCTTTCAGATTTGTCATCATTAGTGTATAGGAATGCAAGAGATTTCTGTGCATTAATTTTGTATCCTGAAACTTTACCAAATTTATTGATTATCTCTAGTAGTTTTCTGGTGGCATCTTTAGGATTCTCTATATAGAGTATCATGTTGTCTGCAAATAGTGACAGTTTTACTTCTTCTTTTCCAATTTGTATTCCTTTTATTTCTTTTACTTCTCTGGTTGCCATGGCTAGGACTTCCAAAAGTATGTTGAATAATACTGGTGAGAGTGGACATCCTTGTCTTGTTCCTGATCTTAGAGGAAATGCTTTCAGTTTTTCACCATTGAGAGTGATGTTTGCTGTGGACTTGTCATATATGGCCTTTATTATGTTGAGGTAAGTTCCCTCTATGCCCACCTTCTGGAGAGTTTTTATCATAAATGGGTGTTAAATTTTGTCAAAAGCCTTATTTGTATCTATTGAGATGATCATATGGTTTTTATTCTTCAATTTGTTAATATGGTGTATCACATTGTTTGATTTGCGTATATTGAAGAATTCGTGCATCCCTGGGATAAATCCCACTTGATCATGTTGTATGATCCTTTTAATGTGTTGTTGGATTCTGTTTGCCAGCATTTTGTTGAGGATTTTTGCATCTATATTCATCAGTAATATTGGTCTGTAATTTTCTTTAATTGTAGTATCTTTGCCTGGTTTGGTATCAGGGTGAGGGTGGCCTCATAGAATGAGTTTTGGAGTGTTCCTTCCTCTGCGATTTTTTGGAAGGGTTTGAGAAGGATGGGTGTTAGCTCTTCTCTAAATGTTCAATAGAATTCACCTGTGAAGCCATCTGGTCCTGGACTTTTGTTTGTTGGAAGATCTTTAATCACACTTTCAATTTGGGTTTTGTTCTTCTTTCTCTAGTTCCTTTAGGTGTAAGGTTAGTTTGTTTATTTGAGATTTTTCTTGTTTCTTGAGGTAGCCTTGTAAAGCTATAGACTTCCCTCTTAGAACTGCTTTTGCCGCATCCCATAGGTTTTGGATCATCGTGTTTTCATTGTCATTTGTCTCTAGGTATTTTTTGATTTCCTCTTTGATTTCTTCAGTGACCGCTTGGTTATTTAGTGATGTATTGTTTAGCCCTCATGTGTTTGTGTTATTTTACATTTTTTTCCCTCTAATTGGCTTCTAGTCTTCTAGCATTGTGGTCAGAAAAGCTGCTTAATATGATTTCAATTTTCTTAAATTTACTGAGGCTTGATTTGTGACCCAAGACATGATCTATCCTAGAGAATGCTCTGTGCACAGTTGAGAAGAAAGTGTAATCTGCTGTTTTGGGGTGGAATGTCCTATAAATATCAATTAAATCTATCTGGTGTATTGTGTCATTTAAAGCTTGTGTTGCCTTACTAATTTTCTGTTTGGATGATCTGTCCATTGGTGTAAGTGAGGTGTTAAAGTCCCCCACTATTATTGTGTCACTGTTGATTTCCTCTTTTATAGCTGTTAGCAGTTGCCTTATGTATTGAGGTGCTCTTATGTTGGGTGCATATATATTTATAATTGTTATATCTTCCTCTTGGAGGGGAGACTTGATCATTATGTATGTCCTTCCTTGTCTCTTGTAACATGCTTTATTTTAAAGTCTATTTTGTCTGATAGGAGTATTGCTACTCCAGTTTTCTTTTGATTTCCATTTGCATGGAATATCTTTTTCCATCCCCTCCCTTTCAGTCTGTATGTGTCCCTAGGTCTGAAGTGGGTCTCTAGACAGCATATATATGGGTCTTGTTTTTGTATCCATTCAGCAAGCCTGTGTCTTTTGGTTGGAGCATTTAATCCATTCACGTTTAAGGTAATTATCAATATATATGTGCCTATTACCATCTTCTTAATTGTTTTGGGTTTGTTTTTGTAGGTCCTTTTCTTGTGTTTCCCACCTAGAGAAGTTCCTTTAGCATTTGTTGTAGAGCTGGTTTGGTGGTGCTGTATTTTCTTAGCTTTTGCTTGTCTGTAAAGCTTTTGATTTCTCCATCGAATCTGAGTGAGATCCTTGCTGGGTAGAGTAATCTTGGTTGTATCCTTTTCCCTTTCATCACTTTAAGTATATCATGCCACTCGCTTCTGGCTTGTAGAGTTTCTGCTGAGAAATCAGCTGTTAACCTTATGGGAATTCCCTTGTATGTTATTTGTCATTTTTCCCTTACTGTTTTCAATAGTTTCTCTTTGTCTTTAATTTTTGCCAATTTGATTACTGTGTGTCTCAGTGTGTTTCTCCTTTGGTTTATCCTGTATGGGACTTTTTGCGCTTCCTGGACTTGGGTGGCTATTTCCTTTCCCATGTTAGGGAAGTTTTCGACTATAATCTCTTCAAATATTCTCTCGGGTCCTTTCTCTCTCTCTTCTCCTTCTGGAACTCCTATAATGTGAATGTTGTTGCATTTAATGTTGTCCCAGAAGTCTCTTAGACTGTCTTCATTTCTTTTCATTCTTTTTCTCTTTTTTCTGTTCTACAGCAGTGAGTTCCACCATTCTGTCTTCCAGGTCACTTATCCATTCTTTTGCCTCAGTTATTCTGCTATTGATTCCTCCTAGTGTAGTTTTCATTTCAGTTTTTCTATTGTTCATCTCTGTTTGTTTGTTCTTTAATTCTTCTAGGTCTTTGTTAAACATTTCTTGCATCTTCTCGATCTTTGTCTCCATTCTTTTTCCAAGGTCCTGAATCATTTTCACTATCAGTACTCTGAATTCGTTTTCTGGAAGGTTGCCTATCTCCACTTCATTTAGTTGTTTTTCTGGGGTTTTATCTTGTTCCTTCATCTGGTACATAGCCCTCTGCCTTTTCATCTTGCCTATCTTTCTGTGAACATGGTTTTTGTTCCACAGGCTGCAGGATTGTAGTTCTTCTTGCTTCTGCTGTCTCTGAAATCTTATATGTAATCTTTTTTTTTTTAATATCTTTATTGGACTATAATTGCTTTACAATGGTGTGTTAGTTTCTGCTTTATAACGAAGTGAATCAGCTATACATATACATATTAGTTGTTGTTAACTCCTAAACAGATGATTTCTCACTGCAATGAAAGAGCAGCCCTTTCCCTTTGATGATACCCCAACAACTCTAATTATCATAATAAATTCCATATATACATATATGTAACCAAATAACCATAGTAACCCTCAGACTTGCTCCACAGAACTGGAAAATCAGGACTTCTTTATTGATAAAGACTTAAGGAAGCATCTGTCAAATGCCCCTGTTTCAGACATACCCACTCTTCCTGGAAAGTTTGAATTAGAATCTAGAACACCAGGTTCCCAGGGCAATGTTCTTTTCAAAATATGCAGCTTAATGATCCCAGGAAACCAACCCTAAAGGAATAACATGACTAACAAATAAGCATGACAAGACCTGGAAACCAAAGGATTACTGGCAGGAAAGATTGCAAAATAGAACCCAACAGTGAGATTTGTAATCTTTTCTCTTTCCCCTACACCTGCGGTTCTAAAACGTAATCTTACTGATTTCACTGTAATTATTCCTATTCCTAACCATTTCTGGTTTCTGTCTCCTGACTGGGAAGGGAATAGTAAATCATTCCTGTTGTCACAGGATGAGGCAGAGGTGGCTGAGCTGTTGTCCACAAAACATAGAACACTGATGAATGTTTTTTTTTAAGGTGATGTGTTCCTTCTTCTCTATTGAGAGTATAGGAACCATTTCTGATAATGAATGAGCTCTTTTAGAAATTTCCCATCCATGTACCAAGACCTTCAATGTAAGCTGTGTCTTTTAGGGAAGAAAATCAGTATCAACAGGATAAAAAGTTTTGTTGGGAACTTACACCTGGCTATCTGTGCTCCTCTCTTGAAATTAGAGATTTCACTGGTTGGGCAGAGCAGTGCAGCTTTGTCTAGCTCATCTAGGTGTGCCCTGATTTAAATGTATTATATGAAGACTGTGTTTAACTCTATATATTTAAAAGTATATATATATATATATATATATATATATATATATATATATATATATATACTTTTCATTCTCTTGAGATCTGATCATGTTTGGGTGGATTCTGTGATTAATTAAGTGCAGATGGCTTTGTGCTTGTGCAAGAATTTTACATTGTTAGGGGGAAATTGAATAGATAAAGTAAAAATAAACTCTGTTGCCATTTTGCTAAGGACAAGTTAAATGATTCATCTTCAGATTATCTATCCCTGCTGTTAATGTGATGAGTGTGTAATGTTATGATAGTTTCTTGAATAATTAGGTTCAAGTTGGTTATGAAAGCATTTGTTTGGTGAATTTTGCTCAGATAATTTTCAATATGTAGAACTTTTCTCTAACAAGTTATGATGCATAAATTCCTGTTATCAGTCTTGACCAAAGAGCTCATGTATTTTTGGTAAGTAAATCCCCTAGGAAATTATTTTAAAGCTTTCTGTAAGGGACTGGAGATGAATATGGGTAGTGAGGCATCTTCTGTCTTGAAGAGAGCTTAGAGGAGATAGCTTCTGATAAACAAGTTCTGAATAAAGCCTGGATGAAGCCACATAGTGGCTTCACATGAATGTGAATCGTGTTCTGTCTTTTGAATGTGCTCCAAAAATGTTAATAGCATCTTGAATTCTCATAAAACCAAAGATCAGAATGATTAAGAGGGTAAAAGAATCCTAATAGATCAAGATTTAGCATTTCAGATAATACTTTTGGACTCTTTCAGTTAAACATTTTAGATAGCTTGATGATAGGAAAATCATTTTGCTATTTAAAAAACATCACAGAATACAGAGAAAAGAGAGAAACTGATATGAACACTTTTATAACAGGTCCAAAGTTGCAAAAGAAATAATAAATTAAAATATATTTTTTTGTTATGAGGGTGTCTCCATGTACAAAATGTCCCAGAAGAGTTGTGAGTCCATAGTTTATCTTTGTTGTCACACTTTTGACACAGGCATTAAAAAAAAAAAATGAAAACAGTTCTTTCTGCACCCTCTAGGAATATGTAAGAAGTGACATATTAATCTGCAGGGGTAGTATATTTGACCAGTATTTGCCTATGAAGAACCATATGGGCAGCAATGTGTGAAAGATGATAAATCATATTCAAATGGATTTTAAAATAGTAATATATTATTCTGATTAGAAACTGAGCATATTACTGTAGGCAAAAAAATTATGTTAAGTAAATAACACTAGCTGTTTTTTAAGGAATAAAGAAGTTCTGAGAGTATGTAGGTTATAACCAACACACCAACATATCTTATATAAAAATGACTATCAGAATATAAAATATACAGTTCATCTAGGGGCAAATGGGGTTGGGGGGGAGTGACATATTTTAATATGAATGTGAACACTTTGTTTTAAATGTGATCTGTTGATTATCTGGCATATTTGCAAAAGTACAATAGACTATAGGGATTTACTGGAGATGACACACAGGGGAAATACAAGATTTATCAAAAGGACCTAGGGTGAAGAAAACTTGGGAGGTTGTTACTGAGTTTTGCAGAGTATTTCAAGCACAAGTTCCCAGCACTGCGCTCCTCACAACTGAGTGTTTTTCTATGCCTCATTTCAAAATAACGGCTTAACTTTTGATATTGTAGCATCATCTTCACAATATACATTTCTTGAGTGCTTATCACAAGCCAAGCCTTTGTTGTAAGGACTTGTCACAATGACTTTGTGAGATGGGTACTCTTATTTAACCCATTTTACAGATGAGGAAACTGGGGCTTACAGAGATTAAGTGTCTTGCCTTTTGGCCTCATAGCTAGTAAACGAAAGCACTGCATTCACACTTAGGTCAGTCTTTACCATCCTGTCTACGTTCCCTCTGCAGATACATTCTCTGCCAAGTGCTGGTCCAAAATAAGAGTTTCATCTGTTTCCTTGTATTTAAGGGCTTCCAGACGAACTGGTATCATGCAGAGGAAAGAGGTTGGCTCCTTTCAGATATCGGAGGAAAAGGGTATGTGCAGTTTCAGCATCGACTTAGGATATGTGGGGTGTCTGTAGCTTGGCACCATGTCCAGAAAATATAAATGTGGCTTAACCGGTTCTGAGAAAAAACAGGGGACTGTGACCTTCTCAGGGTCTCCCTCAGATGCTGTGCCAAGATCTCCCTGTCCACTCAAGGTTTCCCATGGCTTAGACTGCCCTGGAATAGACATAAGGGACATTCCTCTGCTGCAAATGCACTTGTCTTCTTACACTCAGAGAGATACCTTTGCTCATTCATGGATTTCCTTCATAATCCCCAGTGACAAATGGCCTGCATTCACGGAGGCCCAGGATTTCCTTGCACTGGTGCTGTATGCATGTAGGAATTGCCAGCATTTGAAACTTTTAATTTAAACTCAAACCCATCTTTCTGCATACAATTGTATTGTGTCTAGGAATATTCAGTTGAAAATGGCTTCTGCATACTGATGTAACCAGAATAGAAACAGTGGGAAGGATAAAATGTGTATCCCAGAGGCACTGTTCAGAACCTTCTGAGCTATGTTCCCTGATGCTCAGTTTTTATTAACGGTTAAATTAAGAGTTAGATAAATTGAGTTAAGCCCCATCACAGAGCAGCAGAGTAACTGGTGAGAGCAAAGGAGCAGTATCTCAGATATTGGGTGATAACGTAGATAAAGTTCTTAAAGGGCCGGAAACCCGAGCATTCCCATCATCTCCCAGCCATGATTAATTCAACTCCTTGGTAGTGAGGTCATCGGAGTGACCCCGCACCCCACCCCCAACCTAAGCAAATCTATTTTCCAAGAGCATCTACTTTTACATGTATTTTCAAGAATCTTCCATTATTTAATTTCATGTTTACTCAAAATAATCAGGAAATTTGAAGCCGTACCTAACGGAGAGCTAGACGCTGTTAATGTTTCACAGCGCGGGCCAGTGCACGTTGGGTTTGGAGAGTCACGCGCCACATCCAGAAACATTTTCTCATTCTTGTGTTGCATTAAACAGCCTCGGCCTGGCCTAGACTGACAGGGAGCTGTGTAAAAGGTTAGGTGTTCTGTTTTCATCTTTTGTTCGTGTTATTTTCCTGGCTGATAGATGGTACTATAAGCCTTAAACAGCTACTTTGCGTTCCTATGGGGATGTTGTGTGCATTTTTATGACTCCATCTTGGATTCCTTATATTGTGCTTCCACTTCTTTATATAAAAAATTTATATTTTTTCTGTTAGACGTTTCAAGTATGTGGCTTTTAAGCATCGGTGCTTCTTGTGGTCCCTGCACAAGGACTGTCCTTCATTACAGAATGCAAGTGTGCAGAGTGTTGGTGAGCAAAGGACAATCTACACGAGGTTTTATGACCCTGGCAGTATTCTTCATCTAGCTCCCAGTTTTCTAGAGAACCCTTTTGACTCTAAGTCTTCCAGAGGTAACAGAAGCCTTTAGAAATCATGTGAAGAATTCATTCCCTTTTAAAAGCAGCAGGATTCTTGTCATGCATTTTTTTCTTCATTTGCAGAGTTTCACATTTTATATTTGAGTAAGAAGAAAAGAGAAAATCAAGCATTACGTAGCAAAGATAAAAGCCTTAGAGCTTCGATTAGTAGTAGGTGACAATATAGGCATTATTAAAAATGAAATGAGCTTTGGACTGATATTAATGCAAAGAGTTTGGTTACAGTGTGTGATATTTATAATAAATTAAAACATGGAGATTTGTCCCATGCAAGCTTTTTGGCACACTTTTATTTCCTAGATTTGATAATATGGTTCACCTGACTTTCAGCTGGTAAAAATATGGAAGCATGATCAGATATTCTGATTTATCTCTTTTTGTTATTATTGCTGTCTTCTTATCCATTTCACTCTGGTGCTCCTGTCCTTTGGTATTTTTCATAGCCTGAGATGCAGCTATAATGGTTCTATTAGCTGCCGCAGATGTGCTGAGTTTGCTTTTTGAAGCGAGTATGTCGTCACTGCCACTTTTTTGCAGTTCCTTATTAGTATGTGCCCTTTACTGACTCTGCAGGAGCCATCACCTAGAATTAAACATTTTCTGCTAGACCTGTCCTTAGTCTGTGCAAGATGATTATAGTCCATTATGCCACCTTCTTGCTGACAACCAGATACTGCTGAGATTACAATAAGGTCCCTGCAAATTTAAATAGGATGCTTCCTGGGTGTACAGGGGTCTTTGATAACGAGAACCACTTGACGAAATGCCTTTCAGAGAACAGAATGTGATTGAGGCTCCTTGAAATCATATTATGGAAACTCCTGGTTCTTATTAGATTGATAACATCGGTAGCTAGAATCTTGGTGTTTAGAGTAGCTGAAAATCTAACATCCTCAAATGATCTCAGGACGGGACAGGTTAACTCAGAACAGGTCTGAGAGTGCTGCCTCTGCAGAATGAAAAACACCCAACCAAAAATGAGAATTTCCAATTTCTCTCATTTTAGGGTTACCATTTACATCTCACTCCAAAAGTGTGTCTTTCTCCTTTTGCTCAGCAAAAGCAATTTCCTTTTATTCTTCAGCAAATTTGAAGTAAGGAACCCAGAATCTCAAAAGGCCAGTAAGTTAGGAGGATTTAGAGAAATATCATTCATAGCAAAGGCAGAATCTCTCCTGACAGCTGTCTGATAGTACGTAATTAAAATGAAGTTTCTTTTTTTTCTTCCCTTATATACATGCTTCCTCATCCATCATCCGGGAAATTTTTCTTGTTTAGCTCTTCCTCGTGATAGCTTTAGAAGTCTTTATTATCTTGTCTTTAAGTCATTGCCCACCAGGTGTGGCCTGTGTGTGTTGTCCCCCAATCTAAAAGAGTGGACGAGGTGACACTTCCTGCTCTGAAATCCGATTTGATGTTCTCTTGGGAAACTTCAGATTTGCGGCTGTGGTATTTTGCTGAGAGGACAGTTAAGGTAATTTAAAGACATTTTTTTTCTTAAAAAAGGGATAAACAAAAATATTAAATGCCTTCTACATATGGCTGAGAAGGAGGAAACAACACAAAACACAGTTAAAGAGCATGAAAATGGTTTTGAACTGTGAAAATTCTGTTGTGGTTGAGGAAGGAGAAGCCCAGGGCAGACTGTTACGGCATAGGGAAAGATAGCAGGATAGCAGGTAGCATGGAGCTAGCTGAATCCATGAAAAGGTGTTTTGAATTTATGCTGTAGGAAATGGGAAGTCATCAACAGTTTATAAAGAGTAATTATTTGAGATTTGTATTACAGGAAGATAATTCTGGCAGCAAATAGATTGGGAGGACAAGAGTCAGTGGCAAAGTGACTGGAATAGTGTCCAGGAGACAGATGATGAGTAACCTAGCAAATCAAGTGGCAGTGGTAAAGGAAGGACAGGGAGGGACACACAAGGTGTGTATAAAGATGAATGGATAGAGCTTCATGAATAGATGTGATAGGTTGTGTTCACAACAGCAAGGACATAAAGATTGTTCTGGGGCTTCTCTGGTGGCGCAGTGGTTGAGAGTCTGCCTGCCGATGCAGGGGACACCGGTTCGTGCCCCGGTCTGGGAAGATCCCATGTGCCGCGGAGCAGCTGGGCCTGTGAGCCATGGCCGCTGGGCCTGAGCATCCGGAGCCTGTGCTCTGCAATGGGAGAGGCCACAACAGTGAGAGGCCCGCGTAAGGGAAAAAAAAAAAAAAAAAAGATTGTTCTGTGTTCCTATCTTGGACAACGGAGTAGATGGTGATGCCAGTAACTGAGATGACGGGGACCACCTAGGACACTAGGTAATGTCGCCAGTGTATTACTTTTGCTCCCTACTGCTTCAGCCTTGTTGACTCGTGTCTTGGTTCATAGACAAAGCATGTTATGTGATTCATTTTTCAGTGTTGACTTTGAGAATCTGTGAGGTGAATGAAAAGATTGTCAGTGGTATTTTGTTTTGGTGTAACATAGTACCATTTCTAATTTGTATTTTACAGAATACTTTTATATAACTAAACTTTCATTTTTTTTTTTTCTTTTCAGCTGTTAGTTCTCTTCCCTTAGTGTACTGCCCATGAACCTTTAGGAATCCTAAGATAGATCAATGCCACATTAAAATTTAAGGAACTACTTCATCAAAACCACATGCTTCATTTCTTGAGGACTGTCAGCAAGCCAAGGAAAAGAAAACATGTCAGCTGTGTATTGTTATTGGTGCTTCTTGCTTAACTGCTGCTTTGCCATGGTGGTGGTCCTAGGTAGCTGCTTCTCTGTAAAAACACAAAGAACACATGCGGCCAAGACAAGGAAAGAGTCAAAACTGAATTAGGGAGTTTTGAGAAAGAGCTACAGTGGTTTAAGTGCTTCAGCCCTTGGACAGTTTTAAACATATCAGAAGATATTAATATGCTTTTGTATGGCTAATTTTTTCCCTTTAAAATAAATTCTAAAATGGCAGGTCAGATGAGGCCAGGCATTGACTGGCTTTTTAGATGAATGTTTAATAAGATGGAGTGGCTGCCAGTACCTTAAAAGAGTTGGGAACATGACTTGGATAAATGTAGAATTTTCTTGCAAATTTGGCTTCTGGTTTGTATCTGGCTAGAAAAGCTATTCTTTGCTTCCCTCTTCCATCCTTTCTTCTTTCCAGCCTCTCTCCCTCTCTTCTCCCTTCCTTCCCTTCAAGCATTGTGCTGCGTCCTTCTCATTATTCATGCCCCAAAGAAGGCTTCTTTCTTAGCTGACCATTCTTTAAAACCTAATGGCAAATCTTAAGTTCTCCTCCATTTGATAACCTCATTAAAGCCAGGGCAGCACTGTAATGTATTTATTTATTTATTTCAAGGACCTGTACTAAGTTTAGTGGATTTTGTGGAAGGGAAGCACGACTGACAGAAAGTCAGTGTACTGTGTCTTATTGTGGTTAGGATTCTCTGGGACAAGGATAATATACGTAAATAAAATAAATGCACTGAACATTGAGACACACTTGGAACAGTGCCTCATAGGAGTAAACATATGCTTTTAAAAAATGCATCACAGAAATACAGTTTGTTAATTATCCATCATTAGTGCAACTGAGCCTCTAGCATACCTAGTATATTAAAAGCCATTCTGGGGCTTTTTCCCATCACGCTCCACTTTAGGCAATACTGACCTGTAGTGTCACACTTGAAAATAAGAACCGGGAAGTTTCTTTTTTTGGACCTGAACCCAGAAAAGGATATACCCCATCCAAGAACATCTAGAGATTTCTAAATCACCAGATGTTGCAGACCATGACACTTAGAAGAGGCTGTCATCTGAGAATTCTTAGAGATACAGTTATTTGGCTATTGATTATTCTCAAGAAATTTTAATTTTCAACTTAACTTCCCAGTGCTACTCTAGATTTCACTCTTATGTGTCCTACCTCTAATAGTCAATTTGTATATAAACAATGTAAATACATTTCTATTTTAGGATTAGAAAGATAAAAATGCAAAGAAAATCCGCATATCCAACCCAAATAAAGTCATAGCTAAATTTCATTTATACAATTATTGGTTTTTAATTGATTCCTTACTTCCTTGGAGAAAGTCTGAAAAGCAATTTATATACTCACTCTATGGCGCTTACTTTGTGCCCACTGTTATTTTGTTTTATCTATTCCTGTTTGAAAGCTAAGGCAGCTGAGGCTCATGGAGGTTAAATAACTTTATCTAGGATTCACAGGTAGTAGTACCCACGGTTGTAGAATTGGGGCACAAGCCCAAATCTGTAAAGATTTGAGTACTGAAGTACTCATTTTTTCAAGAAGTACGAAATTATGCATTCGTGACTGTCAGGGCATTTTTTGAAAGCATAATTTTAGGAATGATAAGTACAGAAAGAGTGGTCATTGGACATGTATCTGGGTGTCATCTATGCAGAAATAAAAAATGAAAAGATAATTAAACTGGATGGATATTTGTATCTTGAAGCATAAAATATTCAGTTCATATCTGTTAAATTTTTAAAGCTAAAACGTTATCACTTACATTATCCTCACAAGGCCATCAATCTATGCAGGCATCCATGCATCTAGTGTACATTCGGTGTGTGCAGACCCGTGCAGAAGTACCCTGCTGGAGAAGACTGTGTGACAGAATTTTGTTTGAACTCTTAAGAAGCCTGCAATCTGGGCTTCCCTGGTGGCGCAGTGGTTGAGAATCTGTCTGCTAATGTAGGGGACATGGGTTCGAGCCCTGGTCTGGGAGGATCCCACATGCCGCAGAGCAACTAGGCCCATGAGCCACAACTATTGAGCCTGTGCTCTGCAACAAGAGAAGCAGCAGTAGTGAGAGGCCCGCGCACTGCGGTGAAGAGTGGCCCCTGCTTGCCACAATTGGAGAAAGCCCTTGCACAGAAATGAAGACCCAACACAGCAAAAATAAATTAATTAATTAATAAACTCCTACCCCCAACATCTTCTTAAAAAAAAAAAAAGAAGAAGCCTGCAATCTAGTGTGTGTACAGATATCAGTTCTGGAAAGTTCTTGGAGGAGGTGTTCAGCATCAAGTTGTTGGAGGAACAACCCATGCACATTTCTGTGAAGTGGCAGTGCCCCATTGTTAAGAATGGTTAATAATATAGGCTTTAGAGTTAAATTGCTGGTGTTTAAAGTCCAGCCCCATCACTCATTAGCTCTTGATCCCTGGGAGTTCCTTAATCAACCTCTGCTTCCATTGCTTCATGAGTAAGATGAGAATAACAAATACAGCCTATTTCATATGACTGTTTGGCAAAACACTTACTTATGTAGCACTTTCTATGTGCTGGGCAGGGACCTAAGCACTTTACAAATTACTGAATTTGTAAATTATTGAATTGTCAGCAGAACTACGTAGTACTCTTGTTGTTAGTGTTGAGAGAATAAAAGTTGATGTGCGTAAAGTATTTAGAGCAATGTCTGGCACATAGTAATTACGTACTCACTAAATGCAGCTTAATAAATACCATCCTTAACAAAGAAGCAGGAAAACATATTGGAAACAGGGAAATATCACATGCATAATCTACAGAGGTAAGAGCAAATACATAATACATGCTTGCTGAAGCCACAATCATAAATTTGGTTCTGGTGACCAATATAGAGAAGCTCTCCAGTGGAATATGACACAGTGAGCTTCTTAATTTCCATTGTCAACATATGAGATATACCCAGTTATTCACATTTCAGTGGCTTAAAAGTATTGCCAATTTTCTCATTAATAGTCTTCTCTTTTGGTGAGTAGGAAATCTACATTGTGAGGATACGTGTATTCATCATGGAGTCTTATTACAGTGATATGAAAAAAAGTAATGAAAATATGTGGCTCATAAATAAACATACCTGTTTTTTTCTGAATTGACTCTTGTGGGAAAAAAAATATAAAGCTGGTGACCATGGTCCAAGAGCCTGGTTCTCTGGTTAGAGTAACTCTCCTTTATGTGGTTGCTTACTTTTCTTTATTCTCAATGTACACATTCACTATCATGCGTGTGTAAAACTATGGCTGCCCAGATGTTTTCTGGTTTTCTGGACTCTCTGTACAGTGTACCTTTTGCTTGACCCTGAGTTGTTGTTGTTGTTTTTGTTTTTAACCATAGGTATTTATAGTAACATTTAAACAGTACCTTTCTTACTCATTCGACCTAGTCGTTTGACTATGTTTTATAAAAGCTTCTAATGGTTCCCAAGCCTTGTGAGCACTTTCTGAATGTTGCTGCTGTGGTGTGTTTTTCTTTGAGTAAATTAACCTGGACATGAAAGTTGATGCATGAGTTTAATCCAGATTCTGCCTCACGTGCAGATGCCCATGTGTCTGCACTTTGTTTGTTACTTTATCTTTTTGAGCTGGAGCGGTCCATCCAGATGCCATTCTGTTCTGTGTTTAGTTGCGGAGGGGAAGGAGGTTTTGAGGAAATGATATTGGGATTTGTGTGTGATAAAACAGAGAGAGGGCTCTACCTAGGGAACCACGTTATAAGCAGAAAGAATGAATGGTTCTAGTTATGTAATCCAACATTTCATTCCACAAGCATAAATTAAATATTATATAGATATTAAATACATACAAATGCATAAATATGGAAAATTGTCTCCTTATTTTCCTAAAGTGTACCAAACAGGTAAAATCCATAGGTATACAATAACTTGAGAAAGCAAATGGTATGGATTAGAAGAGAGTAAGTTGAGGGGCGGTTTTAGAAGTTTCTCAAGTTATAAGTGAACATGGAGAGTAAAATCCCTATTAATAAATCAGATTTTGAGCTTCAGAAGCAAAGTGGTTGGTGGATAGAGTATCAGTATATCAGTATTTAGAAGCAACAGCCTGAGTCCACAGATACAGCTCTATTCCTTGAAGCAATTGTCAGCAGGAACTAATTGATGTCCATAAAGTACTTCTGCAAATGCCAGCTGTTAAAAAAAATATGCTCAGAACTCTTTCAACAGCAATAAAGGGAAATTCTTTTACCACCAAGTGTCTAGGGAACCACATTATAAGCAGAAAGAATGAATGGTTGACAACAAGTTATTTTTTGAATAGTAGAGCAAATAGGCCAGTAAATCATGGTTTCATGTCTAGCCAATCAGAATCTGCCCTGGTTTTGTGGAGTGCTAATTTTTTAAACTTATTTATTCTGCTTCCTTTCATTTTTCTCTTTATCAGTCTCTATTTTATAGCAATCTTTTCTTTAATAGACTCTAATCTTGAGACATTTTAAAATGCATCACATGTCAAATCCAATTCAACTAAGATTCCTAAATGCATGTTATTTAAATTAAATATGAATGCTTTGAAAAGTGTGTACTTATATCATAATCACTTAAAACTGCATTTCCACATTATGTACATTGTAGATTTGAATCTTGTCAATGTATACAAGAACCAAAGTTAGGTTTAAAAAAAACCAGAAAATAAATTATTCACATTACATACATCTCTACATCTGATAGTGCAATTAGCAATCAAAAGTGCTACATCTGGTGATGTAATAGAGACATTATAATTTTGTACATCCTGCTGTTGATGGATTTAGGTACCATATTTTGCACACTTGCTATTTCATTATTTTAGACTAAAAATATATAAAAATAAAATAACATATTTTCTTTATTTTAGTCCCTTTTCTAATCATCCTTCATGCATCTTTTGCTTTCCTTCCGTGTCTGGCTCTCATTTCCCCAGTTTAGATAGGACTTGTTTTTCTTCATTTATCTTTACTCTTTCCTGCTCTGTAGTGCTAACACTAATAATAACAATAGAAATCTTGGATCTAAATCTGGGGGATTTCAGAGGTCATCATGGTTACTTTTCTGCTTTTAGTTAGCTTTCTAGCCATTCCAGAATAAGAATTATTTATGCTCTTCTCAATATCACCACAAATTTCTTTTATTTCTCAAATTATGTTTGATATTATTTTTCTAAAAGTTTTATGTATCCTAACATTGATTGCTCTAGCTAAAATATTACCTCACTAATTCTTATTTCCTCATAAGGTCTACACGTTTTCACTACTTTCTTCTACTTCAACTCATTTCACTCTCTTTTTTTTTTTCTCTTTACTAGGCTGTTGCACTTATGTCTGCTAGGTACATTAAAAGTCTAATCCATTTTACTAGAGTGAGAGCATTTCATTAAAATAATTTTCTGAAAGTATGTTTACTTAGACATCTCAATATTTAGCCATTTCCCACAAGTTACCTTAGTGCTTATGCTTCTCAACACTCTTCCGTGCACTGATAGCTACCTCTCTCCTGCATCTGTCCTGTTATCTGTGATGTTTCAACTTCCTCTCCAACTGACCAGATTTTATCCCTCATCCATTTATGCCTGGGAAATTAAATAGACAAAGACAATCATAACTGGAATTTATTCATATGAGATATGTTGCTGCTGTTTGCCACCATCTTGAGAACTAGTCTACAAAAGACAAAGGGTATGGACTTGATTAACTTTGGAACTGGGTTCACATCTTGTTCCCGGCATTGAGTAGGAGTGGGACAAAAATCTCATTTGTAAAAATGAGTATAAAAACTATCCGTAGATTAATGTAAGTTTTAACTTGAATGAGATAACATTTGTAAAGTTCTTGGCACAAGTTCCTAACACAATGATGGGATCATGGATATGAGGATGCCAACAAATTTAAAAAAAAACATTTTTTCTTCCATCATTTAAATATTTGATGAAACTATTCTTAATTGATTCATTAAAACAGAAACAGAACCAAAAACACACAAAAAGGAAGAAGGGCCCCTAGTCATTGTGCACACCCTCTCCTCCCCCATCAGGTGATTCCAAACCAGGAAGAGATGTATTAGCTACAGTTCACCCAGCAAACGGTCGGTGGTGGAAGCCATGTTCTCCTTCCTAGCTATGGAAACAAAGTCACATCTATAAAATGGACATGAATCACCTAGTCATAGGGTTATTACTGAAGTGGATACAGCCATCAATAAAACTTCCTTGTTGTGCTCTGCTAAGCAAGTGTTCTTTCTGCTAAATTCTGTCCCTAAAATTAAAGTTGTTATCGATGGTTTATATTTCAGATGTCTTATAATTTTCATGAATCTGTATTTTTAATGTATGCCCCTTCACTGCAATCTAGCCACATATGAATCAGTACTTAAGTGATTTGTCATTTTAGTGAACCCCCAAGACTGGCACTTTAGAAAAGCACAGTAACTCACACATGAACAAATGCGATTTGTTAAACTTCTTTTGAAAAGAGTACAAATTCACATCTAGAAGTGAGTTCAACATCACAGATTGAGGCAGAATTGTGAGCTTTTTCTTGCTGTGGGTGAATGAACCTGGGTTTCAACTAGAAAAGATACAATGTATAATAACATAAAAATAGATCATTTGACTCCACTATTGAAGAATTTTATCCCACTTATCCATGACACGCATAGGAATGGTGTCTAACTTTTAGGCTCCTGAAGAGTTTTTTTTGTTTTTGTTTTTTTAACTGTCTCTTATGCTACTGGATATATTCTGTGAATCCTGAAATTACTTCTGAGCATTGACCAATTCTTGGTTAATGTTATATTAACTGATAGCAATGAAACCTGTTGCTCTTTCATTTATCAGTGTTTAAACTGGGATTAGAAAGCTCTAATGATTCATAGTCACAAGCCTGGATTTCTGAATCAGACTTTACTGTTCATTGCCAACTAATGTCACTAACCAATGTAGTGCTTATCTCCTAATGTTGTTGCTAGAGTAAATAAAATAAAAGTATACATTTACCCCAGTGTGTGTGTGTGTGTGTGATGTGTGTGTGGTGTGTGTGCATGTGTGTGATGTGTGTGCATGAGCATGTGTGATGTGTGTGCATGTGTGTGATGTGTGTCTGTGATGTGTGTAGGGTGTGTGTGATGTGTGTGTGCTTGTGTGTGCATATGTGTGTGATGCGTGCATGTGTGGGGTGTGTGTGACGTGCATTGTGTGTGTGCATGTGTGTGGTGTGTGCACGTGTACGATGTGTGTGTGTGATGCGTGTGTTTGGGGTGTGTGATGTGTGTGCCTGTGTGATGTGTGTGCATGTGTGTGATGTGTCTGTGTGCGTGTGTTGTGTGTGATGTATGTGTGGGCTTTGTGTGTGTGATGTTTGTGTGATGTGTGTGGGGAGTGTGTGTGATTGTGTGTGTGATGTGTGTGTCTGCGTCCATGTGTGATGTGTGTGCATGTGTATGTGTGGGGTGTGATGTGTGTTGTGTGGGGTGTGTGTGCGATGTGTTTGTGGTGTGTGGGTGTATGCGTGTGTGATGTGTGTGTGCGTGTGTGTGTGCATGCTTAAAGAAATTTCTAGCTATTCATTCATTAATTTAAATCAAGAAAAATCAAGAAACACTGATGGATCTTCCATATACCATGTATTGTCACATCATGGATATGGAGATATGAATAAGGACACAGTCCCTGTCCTGCAGGCAGTCCCTGTCTAGTGATTAAGACAGATAAGTATATTAACTGGGCTTCCCTGGTGGCGCAGTGATTGAGAGTCTGCCTGCCGATGCAGGGGACACGGGTTCGTGCCCCGGTCCGGGAAGATCCCACATGCCGTGGAGCGGCTAGGCCCGTGAGCCATGGCCGCTGAGCCTGCACGTCTGGAGCCTGTGCTCCGCAATGGGAGAGGCCATAACGGTGAGAGGCCTGTGTACCGCAAAAAAAAAAAAAGTATATTAACTATCAGCTCATATGACCAACACAATAATAGAGGAGTAGATTCAGTGTAGTTGAACCGTGTGGAGGTTCAAAATTATCAGTCTAAGTCAAAGAAGGCAGGCTCTTTGCATTTCTACTGAGATAATCTTTGTAGCCGAGGTAGAAACTTGTTTGGCGCCCAGTGTGGAGTGAGATTTTTTGTTGACTTCAAGAAAGAACAGTATTTATGAGGGTATTTACTGGACCTTGAGGACAACAATGTTCAAATGCTCGAAAGTATATCTGGAGTGAGTGTGTGTGGTGCGTGTGTGTGTGTGTAAAGGTATTTACACACATACATCTACATATAGATGTTATATTACTCTCCTACTGCTGCTATAACAATTACCCAAACTGAGTGTCTTAAAGCATCCCGAATTTGTTATCTTACAATTCTGGAGGTCAGAAGTCTGAAATGCGTCTCAGTGGGTTAAATCAAGGCACCAACAGGGTTGCATTCCATTCTGGAAGCTCTAAGGGAGGATCTGTTTTTACCTTTTCCAGCTGGTAAGGCCTGGCTGAATTTCTTGGCTCATATCCCCTTCTTCCATCTTCAAAGTCAGCAATGGCCGGTAGAGGAATTTTCACATCACGTCACCCTAACACCGACTTCTTCTGTCTCCTTTATCCACATTTAAACTACGGTGTGATTACATGGGCCCACTTGGATCATCCAGGATAGTTTATCTTATTGTCAGCTGACTGGCAGCCATAATTCCACCTCCAACCTTAACGTCACCGCCCCCCACCACTGCCAGGTGACATGACGTATTCATGGATTCCAGGGATTAGGATGTGGATATCTTTGAGGGGGGGCCTTTATTTTGATACCACAGAAGTGTATATATTTTTCCAGTTAAAAATTGTATATTAGGGAGAAAATGTAAAAAGACATAAGCAATAAACTGAAAGTCTCTTTCCATCTACACAATGGAGAGAAGACCAGGACTTGAATTTCCTGTTAAGAAACTTCCCTGTTACATATACTGTGTGCCATATTGAGACAAAAACTATGCAAGTAAACAAATGGAAAGTATCATATAAA
The DNA here is from genome assembly GCF_963924675.1 of Phocoena phocoena. NCBI lineage: Eukaryota > Metazoa > Chordata > Mammalia > Artiodactyla > Phocoenidae > Phocoena > Phocoena phocoena. The sequence continues at coordinate 82,727,331 of NC_089223.1, read as the reverse complement.
TGCCATATAAAAAAGGATGGAACTCACATTGTACTTATTTTGTGTGAAGGAAAGATGGAAGGATATGATCTCTATGAAATAAATAAGAGGTGGTACATGTCGATGATGTGTCCCCAAATCCAGGGCAGATGAAAAGAACATTGTTACAAACTTGAGAGCTCATTCGAAAATGAGATCTAGCCGGTATCTAAAAACAATTACCATTTTCCTTTATATTTCTTCCATGTTTAGAGAAACTGTAAACTCTTTAATTATAAACTAACACTATACCACTTACTACGTGCCAAGCACTCTTCAAACTGCTTTATGTATATTAATCATATATTCATCACCAGGGCTGTCTTCTTGGGCATCAGCTTATCTGGTTACACAGGCCCCACTCTGAGAAACCCCTCCCCAGCCCTTGGTTTAATACTTCACTGTTACTCTCTTGAAATTGTTGATCACTTTATAATGAGGGACACTTCACTTGCATTTGACACTAGGCCCTGTAAACTATGTAGTTGGTTGTGCTCATCACACTAAAGCTATACACTAGATAAAATTATTACCAACATTTTGTAGAGGAGAAACTGAGATAGAGAAGGGTTACCTTGCCAGGGTCACACTGATGGCCTGAAGGAGAGCCAGGATTTGAACCTGAGGAAAGTGAGCTCTGAACCACACCCATCTCCTGCTTCTTTGAAGGCAGAGGCAATGTCTTCATCCCAACTATGACCAACTGTCTGCTACATGGTTAACTTTTGCTAAGTGCTTGTTGAACTAAGTTATGTTTGATGGTCTTTGGTAAAAATATTCATTTCATTTTTCAACTAATAGAGATGAAAGTAAAAAATTTCTGAATCTTTTCCAAGACATTTGTTCAAACAGACCAAAATTGGCTTTTTTCCCTTCACATAATCACATGTCTAAGGATATTCTCTTGTTCAAAAATCCATTATTTATTATTTATTATTAGATTTATGTAGCAAAATATTCTGGAGAGATCTGATAAGACTACACAAAGCAATATTTTACCACTGTCCTAATTTATTCTTAAAAAAACTTAAATTTTAGAAACAATGGTTTTATACAAATCCATTGATAAAATTAGTCTAAGAAGTGTAATTTCATGTATATTCAATAGAGTGAAAAATAGAAAAGACATATATAATAATAAACCGTTAGTGTGGGAGGAGCAGTTGAGAGGGTTTGTTGGTTGTTAGACTTCAAATCAATTTAATATGCATTTTCCAGAGTTTGCTATGTGCTAATGCTAGGCTGTATCTGGGAAACTTTAGTCATAATTATATTAGTAATAATAATAAAAAGTCATCCTCAGGGAGCCCAGAGTCCTACAGGCTGAGAGATCCAATCATATGGAGGTTGCATCAGAAAGATTCTATAGCAAGGGCTGGAAGAGCCAGCATAGTAAGACCCTGAGGCCAGCACTTGGACATTTTAATGTTTATTCTATCAACTGATAACATGTATAACTTTGGGCAGCTCACAGCCCAAATACATTCAGTAACTGCATTTCACCTTCCATAGAGTGGTGGTAATAATATCTTTTCTACCTACTTCACAAGGTGATGTAAATACTAAAAGGATCCATGAATGTGAATGCATCTTGAATTTTTTTTTAAAGGGAGGAGGAGGGAGGTATTAAAAACTAAGGTGTTTTTCTTGCACTAAGTAGAGCTCCAAATAAGACATAGGCTGTAAATCACAAAGCGTAAAAAAAGAAGCCTATTTCATATTAAGTACAGCTACATTACTTTCACCTCTATTTTACTACCTTATGTAATCCATATTCAGTTGACTCAGATTGCTATTGGATCAAAATTAAAAGATTGAAGATGTGAGCAGTGCTAGTTTACTCTATTCCTTAATTCACAGTCTTATATTTATAATTCGTATTTGGTTGACTCAGTTAGTAGGGAAGGCAAAGCATGAAGCTAACTTGTTTGAGTCCTTTAATCACTTTATTGGGCTTTTATTATTTATAAGATGTTAGAAATAATGTAGAGATGAATAAGAAAAATAAGATGTAGTCTATGTACATCTTATATGGAGAGTATGGTTTACTAGTGATAACAGGGATAAAATGCATGCATCCAGGGCCAGATGTATGAGTGCTATAGAATGGCTGTGAAGATTCACAGGAGGAAATGAGCATATGAAAGAGAAAACTATATAACTAACAATCTGGATTTATATATATATATATATATATATATATATATATATATATATATATATATATATACATAGATTTGTATAAGAAAAAACAGCTTAAAATAAAGCAATGTGGAAGAAATGAGCAGTGTAGGGAAAGGTATTATCATTTGATTGAAAACACCTGTTATCTTATAAGGACTAACCAAAGCTGCCCAGGAGGTTGTATGTGTTGGTGAATTTTTTCATAGCAACATTTACTGTGGTTTATGAAAATTTAAATTTCTCTCCTGAAAGTTTTATTGTGAGGAGTAATAGTTTTGAAAACATGATCAGTAGATCTGGGAATAAAATAGTATTATGGTAAAACCTGTAGCCTGGAGGTTATTATAACGGGAAAAAAATATCTGGCTCTAGCTGGTTCAGATCATTTCAAGATGGTGTTACAATATCTGCAGGTTTCAAACACTAGAGGAAAAACCTCCTGAAGAATACACCCATTTACATTATCGTGACCTTAAATCATTGTCAAAATCATTGTTCAATCACTATTGAACTTCACTAACTGAGCTAGTGAAGAGTTCATTGCAGCTGACTCACTTTAAGCCACACAGTCTAGCACAGTAGGGCATTCTGGGTCCCTCCTTGAGACACAAATAAAACATGTTACAATGAGAAGCTAGCTTTTGGCTGTCAGTATTTTCAAAAATAAAAAGCAAGTGACAGACACACCAAGTCTAAACCAAGAGTGGTTTGGAATACAAGAACCACATTTTTTTTTTTTTTTTTTATGTTGGATCAGCAATTGTATGGTAAGTAGTCTAACAAGGATTTCAGCAACAAACATGCCCCAAAGCACAGGATTAGACCTGGGCAGAAATTATTTAAATTACTCGGGGGCAAAGCTTTGTTCCTGCTGGTCACCTGCAGTGTGTAGTAATGCCCTTTTAATGTTCTATTGATGGCCCTGCTTGGACTGTCTGACTTGACGTTGGACACTCCTAAGAGGAGACAAGCATGCAGAGAGTGATTAATGTAAGCCCTTCTGCAACTAGCCAGAGGCTTAAGGAATTCTTTTCAGCAGCATTCCAGAGATAATTGCCCACAATTTTATCTAGGAAAGTGTTAAGTCATTAAAAAAATAGGGCAAACCGTGACATGCAAGATGGTGGTGTTACACAAGGAAGGAAATGAACAACAAAATGGAAAATGGAGGCTAAAAAAGAAAAATGTGAGTCTGTAGAGTCTTTAAGAGAGGGTGGGGTTCATTTTAACAATGTCCATCAGTTTTTCACATTGATAAACTCAGAGGTATTACACAATTTCTCCTTTACAGTCTGACAAACTTGAATGACTTCCCTGAAAAGGTGCTATTTTATAAGTTGAATCTAATATACATGCCAATTGAAAACTTATTTTCTCCAATTTCTAGAAATTAATTCTCACTCTATTGTTAACGTCTGTGTAAATGAAACTAAACAAAGTGCATATTTTAAAAATAATTGATCAGAAATATGTATAACATTATTGTGTTTGAATCCATTACTGTCTTATCAATTCCATTCCAATTTGGCATCCACAATCCACAAGAGCATCTTAGGTTCCAAAATATTGTAGCCAAATATCCTCTTCATCATGCTGGGGCTGGAGGCTAGGGGAGATAATCGACTTCAGTTGTGTTCAGAATGCCTGGGCGCTCCATATGGCCTGTTTTCCATTGGCAAGTTAGTCCTTAAAATCTTAGGGGATTCCGCTACATATGCATAAGTATTATAAATTAATGTTCTAATATGCTTTGAGGTCCTTGCTGAATGAATGACAGGCAGAATGAAAGAAAAAGAAAAACATACTTTTTGAAAAACCATAGGCATGTGGTTCTCCCCAGGCACTGGAATTAGGAGTTTGAAGAGACTCAAGGACTCGATCCTTCCTTTTCTGGAATCAATTCTTGGGAGATATACGGAAATTAGGGAGGTTTTTTTTTGTAATTTATTTACTTATTTATTTTTGGCTGTGTTGGGTCTTCATTGCTGCGCACGGGCTTTCTCTAATTGTGGTGAGCGAGGGCTACTCTTTGTCGTGGTACGCGGGCTTCTCATTGCGGTGGCTTCTCTTGTTGCGGAGCACAGGCTCTAGGCACACAAGCTTCAGTAGTTGCGGCACTCGGGCTTCAGTAGTTGAGGCTTGCGGTGTCTACAGTGCAGGCTCAGTAGTAGTGGAGCATGGGCTTAGTTGCTCTGCAGCATGTGGGATCTTCCTGGACCAGGGCTTGGACCCGTGTCCCCTGCATTGGCAGGCAGATTCTTAACCACTGCGCCACTAGGGAAGCCCTAGGCAGTTTTTAGATACCTCAGTTTTCAGAAGTGGCTGTAATCATTCCAGTTAAACTCCTTACATCATCTTAACTTATCACCACTTTTTAAACATATTTTAAAGTTTTTTTTTCTTTGTAATTTTAAATAAAAACAGAAAATACATTTAGCCACATGGAAGTGATCTATCAGAAGGCTCATTTGGAAAGAAAAACCCTCATTTAACAAGTGAGTCCCTGGCTTTGGTAGAGCAGCCTAAGAATCTTCTCTTTTCTCTCTCTTTCCTTCCTTCCTTCCTTCCCACCTCCCTGCCTTCCTTCTTCTTTTCTTTTATTGAAAATTCAGATTCCTTCTCTCCATATGCTCCCTGGAACTGTAAAGCACTGTGGATCTTATTTTCTGTTGCAGAACAGTGATTTACAGGAAAAATAATTCCACCAAGGATCACTAATTAAACAAAGTCTGGGGTCCAGGATTTCACTCTCAAACCAGGGACCAACCATTCTTGCAAATCAGTTCATCATTCACACATTCAGAAATCTAATAGTAATTTATGGACTGTGAACAAAGCATAGCTGCCTTCTGTCCTTCCTTCCCTCATTCCATTTTTCCATCCTTCTTTTCTTTGAGTATTTATTTTCAAGTAACAATAGAATGCTAGTGCTAAAAGGCCACCCTGAATTCACAATAATGTATTACCAATTAATAACTTTTATATACATACTATGTATAAGTGTAGTAATTGCTGTGTATTACACAGTATATATAATTGCTATATATAATATAACCAGTTAATTACTAAATATTTTAATCTTAATTATTATTATTCATTAGCAGAGGTCAGGTCATGTAAAGGAAAGAAAAGGGAACTTTTCATCAAGTTGACTTAAGTTCAAGTCCTCACACTTCTTGGGCCTCATTTCTTCTGTAAAATGAGGTTAACTATTCATAGTTTAAATGGCTATTGTGTGGATTAAAAGTCACAAAATATGCTAGGTACCTAAAATAGTGTCTGGCTCATGGAAATGCTTAATAAATGGTAGCTAATATTATTATTTCATATTATGCAAGTTGAGTAATAACTACTAGTCTCCTTGGACCATCCTTGGGGGGAAAGTGGTCAGGGTAATTTTTATTTTCTGCCATAGAAACTGCAATAAGGGAAACATAACACTTACTCAAGGTCACCCAATAAGTTGCTCTCTGTCGTTAAGACTTACGGGTTTTCAGCTTCACTGTCTGATTTCAATCCATTAGGCCACAAAGTCATCAAAACAAACCAGAAGAGAGCACCATCAAAAAGCAAAAGAAATAAAATCAAAGGATCCTGGAGCAGTATTGTACTAAAAGCCATCTGCTATCTTAGCCCACATTCTCACCCCTCTTGAAATGTTATTTGTAAAGCTTTAAAAGGCTTGACTGGAAACCTTCATGTCTTTTTAAAGATACAGTATACCTATTGCTGACTCATGCATGCTGAACTAAGAATTGTAATATAGATTTTTGAATATACATCAGAGAAATACCAATACTTTTTACATTGCCAAAGCCCTTAGGCTTCTGCTGTTGAAGAGAAGCTTTATGATTAGCTAAGCAAATGATTGTTGCTATAGCAGGAATGGTGAGAAGAGTTGGTGTGTGTGTGTGTGTGTGTGTGTGTGTGTGTGTGTGTGTGTTTGTATAGATAAGTGTGTTTGGAGGATTGGAGATAGTTGAACAAAAGTGTTTGCAACAGTTAAATGATAAATACTGGTATGCATATTATTTCATTTCTTCTTTTATTTTTAATCCAATGTTCTTACCAGCCTGCTAGAATCTGTGCCATAATCAGGTGAAAGCAAAAGAAAAAAAAGACAGGTAACCGCTGTTTTAGCATTTCCACTTGACTTTGGTACCTTGTCTCCCTGCCTTGCTCCGTCAAATGCCCTTATTCTTCCCACTCCTTTTCTCACTGGGGCTTGGCAGGCACACTTTTGCTCAGTGCCAGTGCGGTAACCTTAAACTCGCTTACTTAAGGTGGCTGATCTCATCTCTTCCTTTATGTGGTTTGTAGGATTTTTCCCCCTCTCTGGCTTATTAATTCCTTCTACCACCTTGTAGGTTCACCTCTCTCATTGTACTTCTGTTATTGTGTGATCTTTTACAAATAGAACAATAAATATTTAAAACATAAAGCCTTTTTAATGCCAATCGTGGGGCCAGATAGCTTTATGTGAACAAAATGAGGAGGAAAAATGGATTTCTTCAAGCTTTATAAAGCCTCAAGGAAGCAGAGGGCACATTCTCAAGTTACAGAATTCTATTTGTCCTATTTCTGAGGAGCAGAGCAAAAAAAATTTTTTTGCAGATATTTTAAGAGATGGCAAAACAGGGAATCAAACCAAAGTCATCACAAAAGGCTCCCAGTGTAGACCCAGCCATCTGCATATAGTTCACAGAACTCTTCTGTTTATTTATGAGTCGTGGAATGTGTAAAGCCAACTTCTAGCTGTAAAAGGACATACAGTTGCTCTCATATAATTTCTTTGGCCCTTTTTTTCTGCAAAATCAAGAGTTTGCTTTCTCATATAAAGGGAAACACTGCCATGCATAAGGACCCAGTTTTGGGAATTCAAATTCCTTTGCTAAAGCATTTAAAATAACAGCTAAAAAATATACTAGGATTTAAATAAATGCAACTGATCTTGGTATGCATACCTTGAAGTACTGTACCTGCCAAGAATACTTTAGAATAGCTCTAATGTACTCCAAAAAAGAAACAATTAAATTGAAGAGAGAAACATTAATTTTCTGGTATTACTTGGTTCTTTTCAAGATAATAATCTTCGATTAAGACAGGAGCAAAAGAAGACTATGAAAGAAGCCACATATTTTACCTTAAGACTTCACAATTTTCTTCATAGTAAGATTTTTCCAGAGGTTTTTATAGGGAAAAAATGATTTCTCAAGTTTCATCATGATATAATGAGTTCAAGGAGCTAAATCGTTTATATGTTGAAAAAAATTAAATGTCTTTGCCATTCTTGTTCTGCAGCTCTGGGCTCTATCTTCATAGTTAAAAAGGACACTATGTTTTTCAGGACAGCAACTTCCTTGATATGATGTTTTAGTTTAACCTATCCAAAACATTACCCTCCAGACATTCTAAGAAAGTTGCTTTTTTGACATGATGTGATTTTATGATCTTGTTGAAACATTTTCAGCCTTAAGCATTTGACACAAATAGATGGAAGTAGGTGAGAGCTTGAGTGCTTGACCTCTAAATGTGGGTTTGGAGTTACCCCCTAAATATGTGAAAATGTAAAATGATACATATACCCAGAAATATAAAAATATAAATAAAAGCCACACTAGGTCAGGTCAGAGTTATCTAACTCTGAATTCTCTTCATCTCCTTATAATTTCCAGTGGATCTTGGCTACCGTCTGGGGATGAATAGTGTACATATAAAGAAGATGTTACTACCCACAAAAAAGGATGGAGCAAGTTTAATATTCTCTAGAGTGTTCTATTACCAGACATAAAATCTTCCTATCTGTACATTTAAGACCTTTACCCCTAGGGAAGTTGTCAGCAGGTAAATATATTTTCTTTAAGAATGCAGAGTCTGGCAACAGAGTTTCATAAGCTTTCAAGACAAAGGCCATTGGTTACATGAGTTGGCTGTGAGGAAGAGGGAAGAGCTTGATGTGGAAAACAAACTTGACAACAATAAAAACTGAGCTTTTGTTTTTTATCGCCTCTGCTTTTAACAGTAATCTCAGCTATCTATAAAATGTTTGGAAGAGATATAAACCCATTGGAAATAATTCCTTTATCATTTGTTGTATATAATGCTTTATATACTAGGCTGGAAACCCAGAAATAACCTGCCCTTGAGGAGTGCAGAAATTTATTGAACACATAAAAACACTTAATTAAAACATCTAAAGATACATGCCAATAGATGCCCAATTGTCATTTCATCTGAGGATTGCATCCCATTTTATTAATTCTGATGGTATCATGTTCCTCTTTTGAAACACTTTTCACATTTGCAATTGGTAGTTTCTTTGTTGGATCTGTTTTCTATACCAGAGTTTAGGTCTTATAATGGAAGGGACCATGAATATTTATATTCAACATTGTTTCAGCAGCACACATAGGCATCCTGATAAGTACCTTCTTGAATGGGTAGATATATGAATGGATAAATGAAAGTTATATTCAATGTGACATGGCACACTTTGTATGGAATGTGAAGTTGGAAGGGGAACAGGTAGGGAAGGGAGGTTTCAAGGATCTGGAGTACCACAGATATTAGATTATGTTCTGTAGGAGTTAATGAAAGAACTTTAGCAGGTATGTGACACAGTAAGACTGATGATTTAGCAGACAACTGTGAAAGTTATATGGAGGAAGAATCAGGAGAGAGAGGGCAGCATGGAGACACTGGACGTGTACTTGTAGTAATTACCATAGTACTTTGTTTTATTTTTTCATATACTCACTTTTCCCTGATTTTGCTTAGTTATACATTTATTGTCTATCAAACCCTGTTATCCTTCCATGAGAGAAGAGGTAGTGCCTGTCTCACTCAATGCTGTAGTCCCAGAAATTATAAATACTGGCATAAGTTAGGGCCCCAGTGAATATTTATTGAATAAATAAGTGAATAGTATTTTTGAGAACTTGAACATTGTTAGGGAGAAGTTTATAAATGCCTGCTGAGCTATATAGTATATCTTATTTCTACCTATCCTTTTTAACCTACCTTGCATTATGGGTGGATTGGAGACTTTAAGTAAAATAGACGTAATTCTTCCAGTTGAGGATATAGCAATTATTTTCAAAGACTGTCACACTTTCTGACTTCCGTCTTCAAATTTTTCAGCTTGTGTTCTGTTAGACATGAGGCAAACAAATAAATAAACAAACAAAGAACCTACTCAAGCTAATTTTAATAATCTAAAGAACAATCTTGCTTCTGCAGCTTGCTTCTGCAGCCCCTTAGATTTTGTTCTTTAGAGATTGGTGGTATATTTGGGCTGAGATTGCAATTTACCTTTTCATCAAGATTAGAATAGCTTCTTCTTATCAGCACAAGAATCTATTTAAATAAGTTTACAACTGCACTTTCTCCCAGTGGCAAAAAAATACTTCTCTGTGCCTAAGCATTTAAAATTCTTTCAAAACCTCAGGCAGAAATTCACAGTGATGATTTTCTTGCAGGTCTCTGTTATGAAAGAAATCACAGTACCCAGAAGCAAATAAATAACCTTGACAACGAAATTCTATTTTCTATTAAAATATGGTTCTCTTGTCTTCAATGTCCAGGAATTTTCTCAACTGGAAAGTTGGGAAAATCAGTTTATTTACATATGTGGCTCATTTTGAGTCTGCACTGTAGATGGTTCCCAAACACTGGATTCTTCTTTGTAACACATGGACATGTTTATTTTCTCTTACTAAGTAAATGTATATCAATTAGGCATGAACAGTATGATCTGAAAAATTAACAATTTGTGTAGAGTTTTCCTAAGTCTTATAGTGTTACCAAGAAATGAAAAACTCAGTTTATTATTGCTAAATTGCTGCTATGGGAGTAAACAAAAAACGTGATCATCAATTTATTTTTTTCTTATATACTTAGCTAGCTATAATTATCAGAAAAATAAGCTTTTCAAATAGTTACATTCTAATCAATCATCTGTGAACTCTGTGGATTCCAGATATGTAAGTGTTGACTTTCATAGACTTTCACTGCCTAATTTCTATTTCATACTTGGCCTTTCCTTTTTTTTTTTTTTTGCGGTACACGGGCCTCTCACTGCTGTGGCCTCTCCTGTTGTGGAGCACAGGCCCCAGACGCGCAGGCCCAGCGGCCATGGCTCACGGGCCCAGCCGCTCCGCGACATGCGGGAGCCTCCCGGACCAGGGCACGAACCCGCGTCCCCTGCATTGGCAGGCGGACCCCCAACCACTGCGCCACCAGGGAAGACCCCTTTCCTAACTTTTTAAGAGCCTTTTTATAGTTGTTTCTAAGGCAGGTTTAGAATTAAGGTATTTGGAAAGAAGTTCCAAAACTTCTGTAGAAACTTATAGATGTAAGTTTCCTTCCCCAAATCATGTACTCACAGAAATCATATAATCTACAATATGTGTGTGTATATGTGTGTATATATATATAAAATGTATATTCTGTTTGAAACAAGGAAGGATATATACATATATCCTTTGTTTCAAAAAGAATTTGAGCACATGTCAATTTGCATATTAACAACATAAGCAAACTAGTTCTGGTATGGTGATGAGGAATATTGAAAAAAGTGCAAATTAATATATCTAATAACTAAGATCCAGTTTTTCTCATTTTGTTCCATATGATAAGAGTCAGGTGGGACGAGACAAGCCACCTTTCTTCTACACTTTGAGGGGGATGGAGGGGAGAAACACAGCAATGTCCTTAAAAACGTCCTATGTGATTTTTAAAGTGCATCTTAGGGCTTCCCTGGTGGCGCAGTGGTTGAGAGTCCGCCTACCGATGCAGGAGACACGGGTTCGTGCCCCGGTCTGGGAGGATCCCACGTGCTGCGGAGCGGCTGGGCCCGTGAGCCATGGCTGCTGAGCCTGCGCGTCCGGAGCCTGTGCTCCGCAACGGGAGAGGCCACAACGGTGAGAGGCCCGCGTATCGCAAAAAAAAAAAAAAAAAAAAAAGTGCATCTTAGAATGTATAATACCTGTTCCCCCCCACCCCAACCCACCTTCTTTTCACCTATGATGGGTACCAATACCACTAATCTTCAGGGGGGTTTTGTAGATAGTCATTACTTTATCAGTGAAGTTCTTATAAAGAGCTTAAATACCTAAGTGATTTCCCTTGGAGAAGTAATGGTGAATTATGTGATGCTCTAATTGGGCTATTAGATTATCTAAGCTAAAATGCAATCTACTTAATTTGAAGGTTTTATTACACATTGGTCTCAAAAGGTGAAACACATTAAAAGCACATTGGTTCTTTTAACAGGAGGTTAAGCCTTTTCAGATGGATGGAAATATTGTCTTTCATGTTTACTTTGAATGTTAGTGTGAGATTTTATTTTGACACTGAAATGTAACTTCAAAAATTTGTAGAATACTTGTTTAATATTTATTAATTTGTTATTATTTGTGGAGTTGAAGTTACAGTTCTTTTAATAAAACCTATTCCAACCTCATGATGCATCTAATCAATATATGAATTCATTACCAGTTACTTTGTGATGTGCATAAAAGTTAAAAACACAGGAAATAATTTCAAATAGGCAGAGCAGAGAGGATTTTTAGGACAATAAAACCAGTCTGTGTGATGCTTTAATGGTGGATACATGCTATTATAAGTTTGTTCAAACCCATGGAATATATAACACCAATAGTGAACACTAAGGTAAACTACAGACTCTAGGTAATGATGATGTGTTAATGTAGGGTCGTTGATTGTAACAAAAGTACCACTCTGGTGGGGGATGTTGATAATGGGGGCGTTTTGTGTACTTGTGTGTGTGTGTGTGTGTGTGTGTGTGTGCATGCAGAGAGCAGGATGTATATGCGAAATCTCTGTGATTTCTGCTTAATTTTTCAGTGAACCCAATACTGTTCTAAAAAATAAAATATATATTTTATATCAACACACTAAATTTTGACTTAAATAGTGACAGCTGCATGTCTGACTCTGTTTATAACACGGCTTCTCACCCTCGGCCCTACTGACATCTTGGACCAGATAATTCTTTTGTTTGCAGGTGACTGTCCTGTGCATTGTAGGATGTTTAGTAACATCCTTGGTAACCATCCATCAGCTGCCAATAGTGCCACTCAAGTTGTGAAAATCAAAAATACCTCCAGACTTTGCCAAATATCACCTGATGGGAAATTACCTTCTGTTGAGAACTATTGTTTGTAAGGTAAATGAGAGGCCCACGTACTGCAAAAAATAAATAAATAAATAAATAAAAAATAGTTTGAGTGAGTGTAGCAGTGGCAATCTGAAAAAAAAATTAACGTAAAACTTTGCAGGTAGCAACTCTAAATATATTTTAAAATTTGAAGTGTTCTGTATAAACAGCTATGTGATCCAATCGGAAAAAAAATACAGTACAGATAATATATCATCAGTAATTGTCTGCATAATTATGTTTTTAATGTGTATTTATCACAGTCCTCGCATACTAAATGGTGATTTTTAGGCATTTTGAAAGATTTCTGTAGCAAAGTACATTCCTTCCTTTATCATTTAGGCTTTCTTCTTTTCAGATGAGGACAGATGCAATGAGAGCTGTGTGCCTAAATGAATACTTTTACTCTTGACTAAATTGTTCTGGCATAAACACAGCACTGCTAGCTTTCAGTACAATCTAAAACAAGAGCTGTGGTTCAGAGGTCTTTCTTTTCAGAGCTCTGCTAAATCATGCTTAAAGTTCAGTTTGTATTCCAACACTAGAATTTAAGACAATGTAGTTAAGAATCTCTTAACATTTCCATTTACAACTTCTTTCTCGTTCTAACATTTTCTTTATTGATTTAGGATGTTTCATGGTAACAGCTTACCATGGTTACAGCCAATGACCTAAACATGTGATTAAAATTGTCCTATTTTAGTTAGGTGATAAACTGTCCCTCACTATGTTGCTTTGGAAATACTATTTTCTTTCCTCAAGACCTCTTCTCATTACTAATTATAGAATGGAAAAGCACACTACTGAAGTTAAACTCTTTGGAGAAATCATGTTAGGTTCTTTATAGATTCAAAAATGAAGCTGTTTCAACATTATTTTGTCTTGTCAGTAATTGACCTTTAACATTCCATTCCAACTAAAACCATTCATTTATTTGTAGTTTGTGGGTACGGAAAAATAGCATGGGGATATCTATATTTTTATAATTTAAATGGCCATGTGGAAAACCACCATCCAAGAGATACCATTAGATGAAACCTGGCCTTTTGGCAGTTGTGTGTATGTGTACAGAAGAGGACTAACTCTTTCCCCTCTTCCCACCACCAAAGACCATGCTTGGAAAAATCATAGGCTGGTGTAATGAAAAATCATGGTAGTTCAACCTCCTTATTTTAAAGATGAGGCAGGGCTTCCCTGGTGGCACAGCGGTTGACAGTCTTCCTGCCAATGCAGGGGACGTGGGTTCGTGCCCCAGTCCGGGAAGATCCCACATGCTGTGGAGCGGCTGGGCCCGTGAGCCATGGCCGCTGAGCCTGCGCGTCCGGAGCCTGTGGTCCGCAACGGGAGAGGCCACAACAGTGAGGGGCCCGCGTATAGAAAAAAAAAAAAAAAAAGATGAGGCAATTTCCTCCAGGTCACATGAATAATGGCATACTAGCTGTCAGATCACAACATGGGTTTCCTGACTCTCAGTATAGGTAGTCTCTGATAATTTAGGGTTTTTGTCCATTTCACATTACTTTCAGCCTTCTTTCCTCTGACTGCCCAAGGTATAATAGGCCAGATTTTTAGCAATTTAGAGGGTTCTGTCTTACTAATGGTAATGACACTCTTATACTGTATTATATTATATATCTGTGTATGCATGTGTGTATGCGGATTAAGTTAGTTACAGATATATAACTTCTGCTTATTCAAATTAACTAGCTACATCATTTTCTTAACTTACTTTGCCTTTTGGGGTTTCATTTTCTTTGTCTGTAAAATAGAACCCTGCTGATTGTTCTGACTGCTAATTCACTAAATTCAAAGCATTAATTGTTATCTTCCACTCACCACCCAGCTCCACACTGGCCTCTTCCTCTTCAAGCCCCACACTCTTGAGGTCCCTCTTCTTCCTTGCTGTTTCTTCTTTAACTTCTGTTCCCTGAATCCAAGGCAGAATAGGTTCCCCATCTTCTGTGAACACAGATGCATCTGTGTTAGTCTGAAACCTAGGTTTATACTTTGTGGCTTCAGGTTAAAATTGTTCTCTTGAAAGTTAAAATTCTGTGAGGTCTCTAGTCTTCGTCTATAAGATTATTCTACCTGTAGCGTAATCTCCTTTATTCTGCAAAAGAAACAGTCTCCTCTGCTTCCTTTGTCTGCCCCTTCTTTCCTCGATCCTTTATAATTTTCTTACCTGTGTCTTCATACAGTTTCGAAGTGTCTTTCTCCACAGACACCAGCTATTATCTCTTCTGATATAATCCTGTGTTTTTGCAAATACAATTAAATTACACTTTTTTTGTGAAGACTTCAACTGAAAAGGTATTCTGTATGCATATACATATAATCTGTGGTTGGAGGGCATGTTTTAACCGGTTCTCCACGTCTGTGCTCAGTCTTCATGGAAGAAATGGAAAGGGCTTTTAGACTACAATTTGATGGCTAAGCATTGAGACTGCTTTGATAATTGATTTTCCCTTCACTCTACCTTCAATTTTAAGAACTGCTCTTCTCAGTTCTGCAAAGAAGATATACAGATTGCCAACAAACACGTGAAAGGTTGCTCAACATCACTAATCATTAGAGAAATGCAAATCAAAACTACAATGAGATATCATCTCACACCGGTCAGAATGGCCATCATCAAAAAATCTACAAACAATAAATGCTGGAGAGGGTGTGGAGAAAAGGGAACCCTCTTGCACTCTTGGTGGGAATGTAAATTGATACAGCCACTGTGAAGAACAATATGGAGGTTGCTTAAAAAAACTAAAAATAGAACTACCATATGACCCAGCAATCGCACTACTGGGCATATACCCTGAGAAAACCATAATTCAAACAGAGTCATGTACCATAATGTTCATTGCAGCTCTATTTACAGTAGCCAGCACATGGAAGCAATGTAAGTGTCCATCAACGGATGAATGGATAAAGAAGATGTGGCACATATATACAATGGAATATTAGCCATAAAAAGGAGTGAAACTGAGTTACTTGTAGTGAGGTGGATGGACCTAGAGTCTGTCATACAGAGTGAAGTAAGTCAGAAAGAAACAAACAAATACTGTATGCTAACACATATATAAGGAATCTAAAAAAAAAAAAAAAAAAGGGTTCTGATGAACCTAGCAGCAGGACAGGAATAAAGACGCAGATGTAGAGAGGACATGGGGAGGGGGAAGGGTAAGCTGGGATGAAGTGAGAGAGTGGCATTGACATATATATACTACCAAATGTAAAATAGATAGCTAGTGGGAAGCAGCTGCATCGTATGGGGAGATCAGCTCTGTGCTTTGTGACCACCTAGAGGGATGGGATAGGGAGAATGGGAGGGAGACCCAAGAGGGAGGAGATATGGGGATATATGTATACGTATAGCTGATTCACTTTGTTATACAGCAGAAACTAACACAACATAGCAAAGCAATTATACTCCAATAAAAAAAAAAAAAAAAGAACTGCTCTTCTCCTCATTCCTCTGACCAAGCCATAGACTATTTGTGTTAGAAATAGCTTTTGGGATAATTTAGTCTCATCCCATATTATATGTGAGAAAACTGAGATTCAGAGAGCCTAAGTCATTTGTGCCAAATCCATTCAGAGTCAGGTCTAGAAATCAGGTTTTTGTGGGTTTTTTTTGTTGCTAGAATTTCTAACCCTGCATCCTTGCTTGGTATCTAGTTGTTTAACTAGGTTGCTACCTTTGGCATCTATGTTTGAGGCATGACTTTTCTTTTTCTAAGCTCCCAAGGGACTGGGAGCCTATGTCATGGCCCCATCCCACAGTTGGGTACTCACCACCAGACCCCAGACTAGCGTCATGCCCGCTGCCTGCTTACTCCTAGTACCCAGACTTTGCCTCCCCGATTGACTCTCCACCTGGTAATTCTATGTGGGCTCTGTGAGGCCTTCTTGGTTTTCTTGCAATATCACCTACCACTGTGCTTCAGTTACCATGCTTCTTTTCCTTGACTTCCTGCATTTTCTTCAGTTGTCTGCATAAGAGAAACTTTGTTTGGTTTCTATTTTTGATTTATCATTTGTTCTGACTGATGGAGATACTGAAGGTGGCCAATTTCTCTGGAAATTTTTATAAAGTGACCCAAGGATTGCTTTTGGAAATGTGAAATCTTGTTTAGGGTGAGGAACATGTTCTTCATGACTTTGCAACTTTCCTTCAGTTCTTATGAGATCGAGAAAGTAAAAGTAAATGTGTGTGTGTGTCTGTGTGTGTGTGTGTGTTTATGTTGAAGTATGACACAAGTGATAAAAAACATGATATTATTGGAGGGATTCCTTCGAGGGCACTGTTATAATGGGTTAAGTTTGGTTCTGGGAATCAGATTCACCTCTTTTGGAACCCAATTCCTCTAATTACTTGGAAAAATTATATGTTAAGTGCCAGAGTCAGAATTCAAACACAAATTTACCAACCTCTAAAAACCTATGTTTTTTTCACACCATGGCATAAGACAAACTCTGCTTGGGAAGATTCATTTATTGTAACTGAAGAGAAGACTGTTCGTGGTTTTTTGCCTTTAGCATGAAGGGCAAATGGACTTCAACTTACCTGAAGGTAAATGATTGAAAACTGAATGATTGGTCAAATTATTGAACATCTCTGAGCTTCAGTTGCTTCAGTTGTAACATTGAGATAAAGATATTTGTAAGGCTGGGCTTCCCTGGTGGCGCAGTGGTTAAGAATCCGCCTGCCAGTGCAGGAGACATGGGTTCGAACCCTGGTCCGGGAAGATCCGACATGCCACGGAGCAACTAAGCGTGTGCACCACAACTACTGAGCCTGCGAGCCACAACTACTGAAACCCGCATGCCTACAGCCTGTGCTCTGCAACAAGAGAAACCACTGCAATGAGAAGCTCACATACCGCAACGAAGATCCAACACAGCCGAAATTAAATAAATAAAACAAATTTTTGTAAAATTAAAAAAAAAGATATTTGTCAGGTTAAAATAAGATCATGTATGTGAAAGATGTCTTTTAGATATAGCACTAATAGAACTATCATTCTACCCTCTCTTCATCCTAAGAAACTGAGAAGGGTACAGTTGTTTTTTTTAAGTAATGATTATGACTTAGTCTCTTTGGGCTGCTATAACAAAATACCACAGACTGGGTAGCTTATATACAGCAGAAATTTATTTATTACAGTTCTGGAGGCTGGAAGTCTGAGATCATGGTGCTAGTACTGTTCGATGAGGGCCCTCTTCTGGTTCTCAGATTTCTCACTATATCCTCACATGTCACAAGGGGCAAGGAAGCTCTATGGGGTCTCTTTTATAAGAGCACTAATCCCATTCATGAAGGTGCCATCCCCATGACCCAATCACTTTCCAAAGGCCCCATCTCCTAATACCATCACCTTGAGTGTTAGGATTCCAACACGTGAATTTTGGGGCAGGGACACAAACATTCAGGCCATAGCAGATTATCATTAATTTGACTTCCGAGTATATTGTTGAGATGATGAATTTGATAGCCAATACATCACTAATGAGATAAATAGGAATGGTAATTTATAATAATTTACTCCTGAAAACTAAGACATACGTAAGAAAATCAGCTTATATATTATGGCTACATGGAAGTAATGAAGCTCATTGTTCTTCCCTCAAAGAAAACCAAAATTATAACCTAGGAAAAGATATCTGTTGAAGGAAAGTAATAGATAAAATATGCAGAAATTGTCATTTAATACTCTGCTATTTTATGGTGTTTAGTTCAACAAAGCACCTAAGCATACTGTTTTCCTATATAAAAAAGGTTGTGATGTAAACATTTCTATTTCTGGCTAGGGAATTGAGTCTCTTTGGTGCCACTTTAACGTTTTATATTTAAGAGGCTATGTCAAAATATTTAATACCATGCTAAGGCACGGGTTACCAAGTTACAGAGTCACATCAGATTCAATAAAGGCCATTTGTTTACATGTGTATATATATATATATATATATATAGAGAGAGAGAGAGAGAGAGAGAGAGAGAGAGAGATTCATGTATACATGAATACAATTATACATGAATAAAAGTATACAATTTAGCAATTGCATCAAAGTCAGGGAAGTAAAAGGCATGGATACAGGGGTGTAGGGGAATAGAGAGTAGGGGAAATAATTATTCCAGATCTAGGCAGTAACCCAAGCTACTGAGGGCTTCAGATATATCAGAGGAGAATCTGTCCTTCAGCAATACTACTTCATCTAATCAGCCAGGTTCCTAAACTCTCTCTTGAGACTCCTTGAAGTACTCTCAAATTATTAATATGTTAACCAAAACGGTGGTAGAGTAGAAAACCTCTTAGTGATCAAATCAAATAGCACTACTTGATGTTCTTTATTGAATCATAACAGTCTTTCTGAAAAATCCTTGAAGGAGGAAGGACTTTAAAACTTTGCACATGAAACATTTCATAATATCGTGCCCTCCAAATTTCAATACCTTCATCCCAGAATTTCAGGTGCTCTGGGCTGGGGTGGGGGATAAGGTGGAGAAGATCATAGAAATTGATGTGGAACTTTCAGAATCAGAATTTAAACTCAGGTCCACCAATCTCAAGGGAAAAATTTCTGTTCAACAATGTTGACCAGCCTCACTGAACAGCAAAGTGTTTCTTATTTATGTTCTTAATGTTTATCAGGGATGGCAAATGGGTTTCATTCAACCTGTTGCTTCATAAAGATTAATTGGTAATGGCTTGCTGGTGTGCCCCATTGAGAAGGACTTTATGATAAATCCTAGTTATTGGGAAAGTGACATGATTGATTAGAGAGACTTGCCTTGGAGTGTGATGGAGAGGATGCTTGCCAATACTTGACATTTCTAGGTTGAAATAAAATGTCTAGGAGAGTGCTTGGTGAGAATTAAGTATTTAAGCAATGTTATTTATCTTCCATTTATCATTAACCACTTCTTCTAGGTGTAGCCAGAAAGAACCTTCTTACAGTGGATTTAGCAGTCAGAGAGTCCCAGAAGGCAGAGTGGGAAGGTGAGTAGAAAGCTAGGTAGAGGAAGTGGTTCTATGTAAGGCACCATCCTGGTTACTAGGAGGACTCATTTAACTTTTTTTTTTTTATAAATTTATTTATTTATTTTTGCTGTGTTGGGTCTTCGTTTCTGTGCGTGGGCTTTCTCTGGTTGCGGCGAGCAGGGGCCACTCTTCATCGCGGTGCGCGGGCCTCTCACTGTCGCGAACTTCTCTTGTTGCGGAGCACAGGCTCCAGACGCGCAGGCTCAGTAGCTGTGGTGCACGGGCTTAGTTGCTCCGCGGCATGTGGGATCTTCCCAGACCAGGGCTCGAACCCGCGTCCCCTGCATTGGCAGGCAGATTCTCAACCACTGCGCCACCAGGGAAGCCCTCATTTAACTTTTATATATTTATATTTAATTTTTAGTTAAATACATTAGGATATTCATAAAAGGTAGCATATTTTCTGAGTAGGGGAAGAAAGCTGAAGCTATATTCTCTCTTGTATTTATCACTGTGTCACAATATGCCTAAGATACTCAAGACAGATATCCAGGGTTAATGAGGATATATTTTATTCTTCTATTAGCACCCCTTATTTCTTCTACTTAAAGCTAAAAGTGACTTTAATGTAAAAGTGTAACTACCAAATCAGCCAGGATTTTTAAAAAACCATTGTGTACTCAAAAGTCTATTTTTCCTCTGGGTAGCTATGGAAGACTGGGCTTCTAAGAGATTAGATTAATCAAATTTAAAAGCAAATGTAAATTTACATCAACCATGGAGCCCTGCTGTACAGTAATTAACATTTCAAGGTAAAATGAAATGTGATGATAGTAAATACCAGTTCTATGAAGAATTGGAAACATATTTTGTTTCATGGTGTATTTGGGCAGAGAGTGGAAATTTGAAAGGAAAACCACTATTAATACACTAGCTTTGACATTTCAAGATATAATTTTTTTTTTTTTTTTTTTTGCGGTATGCGGGCCTCTCACTGCCGCGGCCTCTCCCGTTGTGGAGCACAGGCTCCGGACGCACAGGCTCAGCGGCCATGGCTCACAGGCCCAGCCGCTCCGCGGCATGTGGGATCTTCCCGGACCGGGACACGAACCCATGTCCCCTGCATCGGCAGGCGGACTCTCAACCACTGCGCCACCAGGGAAGCCCCTCAAGATATAATTTAAACTTTATTACAACTTCTATTAAAATTTTTTCCATTTCCCCACCTCATAGTCTAGATAAGTTTCTCTATCTTGGCACTATTGACATTCTGGACTATATAATTCTTTCTTTAGGGGCTGTGCTTTGTGCTGTGGGACATTTAACAGAGTCCCTGGCTTCTACTGGCTAGAGTCAGTAGCAGCTTGCTCCCTCCCACCCTTAGCGGTTGTGATACAAAAAAATGTCTCCAGATACCGAGCATTGATTTGGGGATTAAGGGAACTGGGTTACCACTCACTAGCTCTCATACTCACTGTGTAAGTTTTTGTGGTTACCTATTCTCCCTGGCCCAGACTTCATTTAAATAAGTGAGGCTTTTGCATATCTTACTCAGTTCTAAAATTCTTTAGTTTGCTCTTTCTATCACTTTCTTCAAGGAAAATACAATGTTCCAGAGACAAAGCCCTTGAGGATGGTCCTTGGGGGTTAAGCTGAAAGGAATGTGAAAACATGGGTTAAGATTGGTGCAGCAAAAGTAAAATTACTGGAGTCATGCATATTCTTTGTGAATGTCACACAGGAGTCTGAATTTTTATAGTTGTTCTTGGTTACCATAGAAATCTGTTTGAAGGAATTGAGAGCAGTGGAAGGGATGGATGGAAGACTGTGGCGGTAGGTGAGGGGCAATACATTTTAGAAGCATTCAAGAAGTAAAGAATTACCTTCTATGTAATGTTTATCATTTTAAAAGCTATTTTCAATCAAAGCATGTATTATTATTTGTATATTTTTGATTAAGATCTCTGTGGTTCTGAGTTAAGCGATTCACCTAAAATCACGATCCAGTCATTACCTTGGTTCAAGAATCTTTTCTTGTACTCAAGGAGTGGAGGTCAAGCATTTGCCTTCTGAAGCCAGAAGGCTCATTGCTAATTTTTAGTGTGCACAAAATCTGCTGTTGTGGTATTTCTGGGTCTGTTGACAAGGACAGGAAGCTCCACGTTGGTGAAGTGCCTATGCATTGGCAGCACTACTGCTGGATAATGGAGATTCTAATTTAATCAGCCTGAGTTAGGGAGAGCAACATAAATTAAAGCTTTCTAAAGATGTTTGATTTGTCATGCTCAGAGCAAAACATCAAGGTACACCTGCTTCTTCATTTACAGTTGTGCTTTGTTCTGTTTCTTAACTCTTGTCCTTTCCTAAGACATCGGTGGGCCACTGTCCCTTTAGCCAGACTCTCCAGCGTGACTGTGGCGTGCACATTTGGTATGACTGTGACTGACTCTGTAGCTGGCCAGTGGGCACTGTTGCTTTTTGCAGCAAACGTATCTTTCCTGCCTGATGAGAAATCACTTTTACTGAAGTTATCCTTAATTACCAGTCAAATGAGCCTCTCTTGAAATCTGGCTTCACTGTAACCTGCTGCTACCACCTTACCATATTGGCATCAAACATGGTCATATATCAGTGCAAGTTAATGTCTTGAAATCTGTTTAATAGGGTGATCTTTTGCTCTGCAGCATGCAGATTATGTTGGTAAATTTAGTAATACATGGAAGTTAATGCAGGAATAGTCCAATTCTGCTCTTTTTCTTGTTACAGAGTCAGGGGATAGGCAATTTATTGTATGCTTATTCACCCTGAATAGGTCAGAACCATGAAATTTGAGAATCCTTCATTTGGGGCTATCAAATCATTGGGCAGATTAAATCTACATTGTGCTTTAATCTGCAGGATGGCCACTGCCATCAGTAAAATGTCAGATCTTTCTGCATTGTTAATGTAAGGGACACTTCTGGGTGATTATCAGCTGAATGCAGTGGCAAGTAATTTTATTGAAGGACCAAGTGAGAACTTAACCCTCTTGATTTTTTCCCTTGAACCCATTTTCTTACTTTTGATGGAATGAGGACATTTTTAGAAAATACAGTGAGTTCTACATTGGTTTTAAACAAAATGTTTCTCTCTTAACATCTAAATTTAGTTCATCTGAGAGGTTATGCCAAAAGGAATTAACAGATTACCAAAAAATAAAAATAAAAAATGTGATTTTATAAGATTTAACACACTCTATCCTGTGTTAAGTCACTATTTTTATAGCAATCTTTTGGAGTATTTACATTTAATTTTTGAATAGAAAAGGGTTCTTCCCCCTCTATGGATGTACAGGAGTTTTATTAATTCTCGATATTGCTCGAACCTACTTTTTTTTTTTTTTGCGGTACGCGGGCCTCTCACTGTTGTGGCCTCTCCTGTTGCAGAGCACAGGCTCCGGACGCGCAGGCTCAGCGGCTATGACTCACGGGCCCAGCCGCTCCGCGGCATGTGGGACCTTCCCGGACTGGGGCACGAACCCGTGTCCCCCGCATCGGCAGGCAGACTCTCAACCACTGTGCCACCAGGGAAGCCCCCGAACCTACTTTTCATAATAGAATATGTTCTCTTTCTCTTTTAGACTGAGAATTTAGGCAGGCAAAAGAAGAAATATAGATTAAACTTAGAGCTTCTTAAATAATTCAAGATTATAAGATGTTACTAAAGCTTAGAAGTCAGATATTAAAAACAGAATTCATATTCTGAAGTTGTCATATACCAATATAAGCTTGATCACAGTTTTATATTTATGAAATATGAAATAACAATTTTACACATATATGTATATATATACTATTAATGCTTAGGGGAGTATAACTGAAGTGAATTGGAGGTCATTTTGCAAGTACTTACTACATTCTGTTATATATGTTTTAAATCAGTGTAAGCCAGGACTATAATTTGTTCACATAAGATTAAACAGAGGTGTATATATGAGGCTTACTGAAAATATGAGTTTAATGACTTTCAAAATCCACATTTTTACTGCTAAAAAAGAAAGATAATTAGATTTACTTTCTGAAAACAAGATCCTGTAATATTTGACTATGAAATTGTACATCTAACTCAGAGCAATTTGGGAAGCTTTTTTTTTTTTTCTTTTTTAATCTTCAAATGACTCCACTTTGTCAGGTATTTCAGTTAAGGAACAGCAGTGGTGGTGGTGAGTCAACGTGAAGTTTGAAATAGAGAGGTAATGAAATACATTCTGAAATTAGAAAACAAGGTTAATGGTGATGTTTGAATGAAACCTTTTCAAATCCACTGTCAAAACACGACTTCTTTTCCCCTCTTGTTTGACTCTCATCGCGACCTTGCTACCTTTTACAGCGACTTCCCTTCTAGGGTGTGTTTTCCAAATGCTTTTCATTTAATAGGCATATTTTAGAAATCTAATTTCGCTGTCTGCTTCAGATCAGCGATGTTGTAGGAACCTAACCATTTTAGACTGTCTGGTTGCTGTTTTCATCAAGTCATTAGCATTATTATTGAGGGTGACATAAGGAAGTTATCTCCCCTCACTCAGAGCATTTTATTTGTTAAAGACCACGACCCCTCAACGTTTATAAAGGATGTGGTTTCACCAAGTTAACTTTTTATGTGGAGCTGTTTTCCAATACAATTTCAGTTTATATCTGTCTGTAGAGCTTCCTGCAAAACGTAGAAGGTTTTTCCATGTCAGCAAAGCATGGTTGGGTTGTGAATAGGTGTTCTTGGGATCTTAGTTTTTTAGCACATTAGAGTTGAGCCCAGACTCCTCACTTTTGAGATGAGGGAACCGAAAACTCAGGTTGTCCTGCCAAACAGCAGCAACATGACAAGCTCTATTATGATATCCTGACACTTCATCAAATGTGTTTTCCCTCTTCCACATCCTGCCCTCTTGCACCAGTCATACCTTTGTCAGACTATTTTGAGACCCTGAAAACCAGGTAATTTATATTAGCCTTTTTGTTCTGGATCACTTCTCCTTTGTTTATGTTAAATCACAGCACAGATCCCAGCCTTCTGCTTTATGACATGATTTATTTGTGCTAAACTCTAACATGAACTGAAATGAGGTTTGTTATAAAAGTAGCATCATTGCTTTTGTAAAAATGGTACATACTTGGGCACAAATTTAAAGTAATACCGGTTTAAATGAAAAAAATGCTAAAAATAAACAGAAATTACACCAGCCACTCAAACCCATGATTAATATTTTGGCAAACATACTGTCAGTCATATGTCTATGCAAAGATTTATTATTCATATGCATATGAAATTTTGCCTGCATTGATTCATACCATAATACATCACCAGTAATGCCTGAGGTTGCCATTTCCTTTAACATGGCTAATACAGATCCTTGTCAATTTTTAAAATGTTTACGATTCTGATCTACATGAAGAAACATATTTTATTTTTCTAGCTCAGCAGAAGCCTTTTCCTGTCTTTTGTTCTTATTTGTATGAGCACAACCATGTCTGTCCTTTTGGTTCTTACTGATTTGTTAAATTTCTCATCTATTTGGTTATTTACTCTTTATATATGATATTTTGCAAATATTTTTCTCAGTTTTAAAAAAAGTTCCAACTTGTTATGTCTTCTTTTGTTGTTTTTGTTTGTTGTTTTCTGGTTTTTGCCACCATAAGTTTTCCTTTGTAGTGAGGATACATTTATTATTCTAAACGATGCAGGTACTCAATTACTAGAATTATATTCAGAGATAGACCTATAGATAAGCAAGTTAATAGTTAATAATACCATGAATTGTTTTTAAAATAATAGGTAAATAATATTGATAATATCTCTGTAACCAGGAGTGCGTCTTTTATTAGGCAAGAGTAGCAAATGCCCAAGTATATGTAACCAAGCTAATTAGCTGTTTACTGATCTCCTATCATTGGGTTAGTATCCCTTGGGCCTTTAGTTCTTCATCTTGTTGTTGTACTGACACTCCACATGAAGCTTGATTTTTTTTTTTTTTTACCTTAAGTGTGTTCTGGGTGAGAGTAGTTTCTGAGCTGAGTGTATTAAATGCCTGCCTTGAATTCTTCCACCTTGCCATATGCTATTGTATCATTGAATAGTGGAAATAAGATCATTTACCCTCAGGAGTTCTGCATTGTCTGAAGGCTGGCTGCCACAGATCTATTGGTCAACAGCGTTAATGTTCTCTATCTCTCGTATTGAGCCTCACAGCTTATGACTGATGTTTTCTACAGATCATTCTCTTCTTTCTATCCTTTTCTTTTTTTGTTCTTTACTGTCACTACTCTTGCTGTAGTGAAGTTTCTCATTTTGTTTTTAATACAGTGCATGCTTTTTTTCAGGACTTTCTATTTGCCTCTTCAAAACTCTGTTGTTTTCATCCTGGGCACCTTCAGACACCAATGAAGTCAAGTGGAACTCTGGGTAACAAAGACATGGTCAATGTGTAAGGACGATTCAACATTTAAGGATTTTATCAACTTTTGCATTACAATTAGGAGATCACATTGACATCAGGTGAAGCCAGTCAGTCTGCCCTAATGCTTGTATATTGCCCTCTTGGCAAGCCATGTTTTAAAAACAGAAGATATTAATTTTGTCCCCCTGTATGTGCAGTGGAGGGGGCTCTGATTTTTTTGGAGGGCAAAATAATTCCAGGTTAGAAAAGGAAAGAATTGAGATGATTGAAAGGATACTAAAAGCCAGGGAGATTTTGCTTCTAACAGATATAGGAAAGTATATCTTACAGAAAAACCCCGAACGAACTTTTTGGCCAAGCCAATATAAAGACAGTAAATCTCTTTGAGAAGTACGAGAAAGAATTCTCTCAATGAGTTGGCACTTTGAACACTAGTTCAGAGCGAAAACCAATAAAAAGTAAACTTTTATTAAAATGTGACTGAAGCTGGGAATCTTTTACATTTCTTGGAGGGTGAATACTAAAATTAGTGAACGAAATGAGAATTAACGTTTGTTGGACAATCTACCAATGAACAAACATCAATAAGGCATTGGATTCTCAGAGCTGTAAAAGATGGCTCTCATCTTTCAGATGGGAAATCTGAGGTCAACACCTAGGTCAAAGAGGTCAAATACTTTGCAATGTGTTTAGTTAGTAGTGGAGTGCCAGGTCTCTCTGGTTTCAAAAACATGATCTTTCTGTCTTCTCTGAGGGTCTTAGAAAGAAGAAAAATCTCCAGGGAAACAAACAGGTTTGGTGAACTCTCAGATTGTCAAAACATACACTACTGAACAGAAGAAAATATCTCTTTTGCTACCCTGAAGAAGTAGAGCAGATAGGATATTGGTAGGTTTAAATGAATGATTACCTAATGTTTTCTTGTTTGTTTCTTTGTTTTAATATCACCTGTATTTTCAAATTGGAAGATTTCAGGTTATAGTCTCCAAATATGGCTTATCTATTTATTGTAATTTTCAGATCATGCATCATTCCTTACATATGTTGAGAGTCTATGTGAACAAGCATATACTGTTCCAAGCTATTCTGTTTATCTGCCCAGAATCTTATCTTCTCAAGTGATCACCTTCCCGCTCAATCTGCCCCAGGCCCCAACTAACATCATTTGCTCTTTTTTAGTGTTCCAATTTTGAAGCTATTAAATGTATTTAAAAGTTTATGCAAAGGTAAATATGAACATACTAGGATTCTTCTTTTTAATCTTTCAAAATTTAGCATGTTACTCTTTGACAGTACAAATGCAGGCTAATTTCAGTTTTGATTATTAGGTTCTAGGCTCATGGAGGAAAGAAAACATTTTATATTTGTCTGAATCTCTAGCATCCAGTATGCTGTCATCTGCTTTTGAACTGAATTGTTTTGATGCTGTCTAAGTAGAACACTTTCCTGTATCAAAATCATTAAAAGGAGACATTTTAATCTACATATTTTACAATATATTAAACGTACTGCCTTTGGATAGACCTCTGGAGTTTGTGGTTAGAACTTACTTCCTGGTTATCAAGTGAAGTTGTTGCAGAGCTGCAAGAGAGAGACAGAGAGAGATTCATGGGTTTTCTATGGAATCAGCTGTATTACATGGCAGCCCCACCTTAGCCACTTAAAGTTCTATTCTTTGAATAAGAAGATGATGCCTCTAATGATTCAATGTTAGCATTACACAATCTTAAGTCATTTTTCCGGTAGAGGTAATTACTTTTCTCTGATTCACCCTCACTCACTTGGTTCTGATTCCCTAATGATATACTGCATGTATGTATAGCATGACTGGCTGGGTGATCATTACATTCTCTTAACAATGGTCTGAGCAATTAATGCATGTATTTCTTTTTTGTCCACACTTTATGTTATAATAACCACTTGAGCAAAATAGCTATATATACACATTATGTTGAAAAGGCAACAAAATGAGAAGAAAAAAATGAAAAAGATTTCTGTTTTCTGCTTTGTAGCCCTTATTTCATTACCTGTGAATTGAGGGATTTATGTTAGATGATTTTTGACTATTCTCAAGTTCTAAAAATTTATGGTTCATAAATTCAATGTAGTTAAATGAATAGTTTTCACACATTAATTCCTTACATAGTACTATATTATTTAATGTTTTAGGGACATTGTTTTTATTGTTCTTGTTTAAAAAATAAGCACAATGTTATAATTATCTTTGGATATATGTACATGTCAGAATAACATTATACTGATTATTTATGGTTGATATATTTTCAGTGGTAGAAAATAATCATATTTTAGTCAGCCACACACTATGTCTAAGTAACATAGAAGTATTTTGTTTGTTTTTTATTTGACTTATTTTTTCAGCGTTAAACTTCTGATTCACTTTGGTCCTTATTAGTTTCAAATTATAAGCTATGTATAAATTCTAAGCATGGAAACATATAATCCTATTAAGGGCACATAAAGGAGTCTGGTCTATCTTGTAGGAAAGCTGAAAAGGTCCATAGAAATGACAACATTTAAGCCCTCATTTTATGGTTGAAGAAACAGGTCAAAACAATGCTGTACCTCTAGTTAGCTTCCCAGGTCCTTTGAGTTCTAATCCTTAGTCTTCCAGCTTATCCATGACACATTTCTTTAAACTGGAAAATAATTAGTAATAAGGTGATGATGTTTAGTGTATAAACCCAGTAGAAATTCCTAGAGGTGATGCAGGCCAAAAATTGTTCTGGACTCTCCAAGAATTTCAGAGAGAAATGTCAGCAGTGTGAAATTCTCTGTAGCTTAACATATTTCCTTTATAGGACCCAGAATTATCAGACTCATGTTATTCTCCCCACAGAAAACTTTCTCGCCCTTAGCAATCTGTACCTTGCAACGTATAAAGTCATGCTGAGGTAACCCTTATTCGTATAAGAAGAGGTTTGCATCCTAATGCCTTGGCCATTGTGAAATGAAGAAATTTGCCTCTGAAACAGCCCTCTCTTAAGTGTACATAGAGTGAGATATCACAGAATTATGTTTCAGAATTGAGAGTATATTTTGTACAGTGTTTTTACCAAGATATCTTATGGCAATTGTAAATATCCTTTTAGAGTTTGCTGTCTCTGCTGAATCTTTAGTTGATACAGGTTTTAAATAAATACACTGAGAAAAATCTTGCTTTTTACTCTTTTCTCAGTAGTTTTTCTCAGCTAAACAACAAAAGGGTCATAAGTGACATCAGGTGGAGCACCACGTGATTTTAGTCTTTCTTACTTGAAATGAAAATATTTGTTCTCCTGACATTCTGATATCTGCAGCACTACATTTTAAAAGGTTTTATATAATACCATGAGGCTGATTTAGTATAATTCCAAACCACATGATTACGGAAACATAATTCATAAGAACTTATTACCCAAAGTGAGTTAAAGAAATGAAAAAATAAGTAAATAAATGATTTTCTGGTCATATACAAGAGAGAAACACTAGAGTGAAATAAATTCTTTCATATTTATTAAAACCAAATAAGGGAGATGTTTTGGCCTGAAAGCTTTAACATTACCAATAAATGTCTCCCTTTTGTAATTTTTAAAGCTTTCTTAAAGTTCATTTGTGTTCTGGGATTAGAGTGCTACTAAGGGAAATTGGACTTTTGCCCTGTAGTTATGGAATAACTTCCCCTTGCTCCAAAATTTAATGGGATGAAGAAGATATTATATTGGTTTCCTGCCCAGAAAATGATGCCTCATCCTCTGATTAAGCAGTTAGCTATTCCCCATTTGGTAACCCTAAACTGCCATATATGGCTCTAATACAGTGGTTCTCAACGAGGGGTTATTGTACCCCCAGGGGAACATTTGGCATTTTCTGGCATTTTTGGTTGTCACAACCAGAAGTGGTGCTATTGGCATCGAGTGGGTAGAAGGCATGGCACGGCTATACATTCTACAGTGCACAAGCCAGATTCCCACAATAAAGAATAACCCAGACCAAAATGTCGGTAGTTCCCAGGCAGAGAACCCCTCCCTAATGTGTATCACATTGTATCATAATCATTTGTTTACCTCTATCTCACCTTTACTAGCTTGTAAGATTTTTACTGGTCAAGGACTAGCCTTCTGCCTCCTAAAGTATTCTCAGTATGAATAGGAGTTCCTAAATATTGACTGTTGAATGACTCAAATGTAAGTCTGATGGTGATTTCTACCTAATTATACTTTTCTCCATATACTCATTGGTGAGGTTTGGAAATCATTGCTTACATTTTGTATTGACGTTTGGCACAAAAAAATGTACAAACTTTAAGTGTACCAGTCAATAAATCATTAAAATAATGAACACTTCAATATAAGTACCTCATAAATTAACAAATAAATGTGGCTAGCCTGCCGTAAACTATGTGTTTCCCAAACATCACTTCTACCTCCTCTCCACTAGTAGCTGCCATCCTGACTTCTTAGATTTTCTTGTTTTAAAATTGATTTCTGGTTCAAAATCACGGAATGTTTAGGAGATTCATCCAAGTCACGTATAGCTGAAAATTGTCCATTTTCATTGCTGAATAGTATTTCATTGGATTAATTTATCATGTTTGTTATTCATTTAATTGTTGATGGATATTTTAGTTGTTTCCAGTGTTAAGCCATTATTTTAATATGACTATAAATATTCTTGTGCATGTATGTTGGTGTGTATATACACACATTTTTGGGGGTATATAATAAAAGTGAAATTATTGGATCATAGGGAAATGCATATGTTCAACTTGAAATATAAGAGTCATGATCGTATGGAAAGATAGACAAAAGAATTCTTTTTCCTACTGCAGCATAGGTATAGTTTACGAGGAATTTTTTGCTACTTGTGATAAAAAATAACCTCAAACATCAGGGACTGAGGCAGAAATTTAATTGCATGAGAAGCTCGAGTTTTATCATCTTCATAGTCTCCTATTGTTTTAAGCCTTTCTGATTCTGCTATAACATAGGCTTAGCCACTGTGACTTGATTTCGCAACAGCTAATGTTAAATAAGAGATATTTATGACTTGATTTATGTTAACCACCCCTCCCCATAATACACACATCTCCACTATGCTCCATTTACCTATTGACCTTCTATTTTGAACCTTTGGTCCACATGTGTATCTATTTTCCCCCTTTTATTTTCCTTATTCAGATCATCTTTATTCCATCTCATCATGGTAAATTTTCCTCCAATTGGGGCTTCCCTGGTGACGCAGTGGTTGAGAGTCTGCCTGCCGATGCAGGGGACACGGGTTTGTGACCCGGTCCGGGAAGATCCCACATGCCGTGCAGCAGCTGGGCCCGTGAGCCATGGCCGCTGAGCCTGCGCGTCCGGAGCCTGTGCTCCGCAACGGGAGAGGCCACAACAGTAAGAGGCCGGCGTACCGCCAAAAAAAAAAATATATATATATATATATATTTTCCTCCAATTGAACTCCGTGCATCTACAGCCATATATTAATAACACATGGTACTATTTGGACACTTTGAGAGAAATCATATTTAACATGCAGTGTGTAATTTCATAGTGACACTTAATACATTATAATCTTATGTATTAAGCTTATAGCATTTTAAGGCTTTAAAATACTTATGAATTATTTAGTGCAAGACTCTAATTTTACTTTTGAAACTCATGGGAAAATTTAAAGTGACTTGTCCAAAGGAAAATGGCTACTTAGTAGCGGGGCTGCGGCTGCTCCAGGACTCTGGGATTTGGACTCATGGTCACAGGCTCCTTCCAATAAAAAATTATGTGCTCAATAAAAAGTGATGGAAATGGCATAAGGGAATTATTCAATTTTTTAGAGTATGCTATAGATGACTACAATCTAGTAGCCAGAAAAAAATTCTCATAGGAAATATGTCTTTTTCATACAGAAACATATAAATAGATATTCTTAACCGCTTTGAGCAACTATTGATGCAAAACATCTTCAGGTTTAAAGAACACACACACAATCAATTTATTGATGCCAAAGAAAGAAATTCTAAAACAGAAACGGAAGTGTTTTTTCTGTTTTAGAAAGTGTGTGTGTGTGTGTGCGTGTGTGTGTAGGAGAATGGTAGTGGTGATGGTAAAGTACACTAGGATTATATACTGAGTTTTTTTTTTTCAAATGAGTTATGTTGACACATATCTATTCCAACAAATTAGTTCCCCATTATGACGAAGTCTCTAATGGAAACCATTAAAATCAAATTCAAATAGAAAAGTGGAAGGAAGCACAAAAAGAGGAGAGAAGTGGCAAAATAATTTAAATATTTCCTTGTGAGTACTAGCATTTTTTCCTTTTAATAGCATTTCCAATAACAATTTAAGGTTTGCCGCTGCTTATAGTCTAGATCATGGATAGAAAATAAATTTATTCCCAATACCAACTTCCTTCACTTGGTGATTGTTATAGGGAACACTATTTTGGGAAGATTTCTGAGGCCAACGGCAGATTGATTAAGGAGTGGCAGCAAACATGCCAAGTATGTGCCATCTTGCTGGATACTAAAAAGGCCAGTGTTCCAGTTACATTCTTAACCATCTTTGCATAGATTTCTCATAAGCATCTTAAACTGAGCAGATTCCCAAAGGAACCCCTGATCTTTTTTCCTAGGCTGCTTTGCCAACATATTTTTCATCTCAGTGTATGGAACCATTGTTAATACTGCTGACTAGGAATCATTGCTGCCAGCTCTTCTTTTTTCAGCCCACCTCCAAATAATCACCAAGTCCTACAGAGTCCATATCTCAAAAGGATCCGGAGTCCATCCTTTCCTCTGCATTTTTGCTGTACTAACCCCAGTACCAGCCTCCATTGCCTCCCATCTACACTGCTATGAGTGTCCAGCACAATCTCCTATGTTTACATTCTCTTTCCCAATTCAGTGAGTAATCCAAAAATGAGCCTGAGTGATCTTAAAATACAAATCTGGTTATATCTCTTTCCTGTATAAAGCCCTCAGAAAGTTCCATTGTCCATAGGATAAAGGTGAAAGTCTGTATTATGGTCTGTAAAACTGTGCATAGTCTGAACTCCAGCTATTTTCCTAGCATTGCCTTAGGCTCCTTCTTCACAAAATCACTTTGCATCATCCACAGAGGCTGTTCAGGTTTTGAGCATTACAGCTTTCTTCTCTCTTCAGATCATTCATACATGCTATTCTCTGTTCCTGCAAATCTCTTCCACATTCATTTCATTTGGTTTGAAATCTCTTCCTTCCTGAAATCTCAGCTTAAATTTCAGGGAAGCTTTTCCTGAAACCTCAATTTTGGTAAGTTTTCCTAGGTACATATTTATAACATTTTCTGCAATCTTTATTCTATGTTATACAATTGCAATTCAAATATAATCTGATTGATTATTTATTGAAGGTCTGTCTTAGTATCCTATTGCTGCTGTACAAAACATTACTACAAACATAGTGGCTCAAAACAACACAGATTTACGTTTTATAACTCTGTAGGTCAGAAGTCCTAAATGTGTCTCATGGGGCTGAAATCAAGGTGTCAGGCAAGTCTGCATTTCTTTCTGGCGGCTCTAGGAGAGAATCCATTTTTTGCCTTTTCTGCTTCTAGAGGCTGCCTGCATTTCTTCCTGTGGTCCCCTTTCATCTTCAGAGCCAGCAATGGCCAATCAGTTCTTTCTCCTGATGCCATCTCTCTGTTTCTGATTCTTCTGCCACCCTCTGTCCCACTTAACAACCCATCCGATTAGATTGGACTCACCTAGGTAATCCAGGATCATCTGCCTCTGTTAAAGTCAGCTGATTAGCAAACTTACTTCCATCTGCAACCTCAGTTCTTTCTTGACTTGTAACATAACATAATCACAGGTATCAGGGATTAGGGTGTGGACATCTTTGGGGGGCCATTCTTGCCTACCATAAGGTCTATTTCAATAAATAAATTTTAAGCTCCTTAAGGGCAGGAACCATACTTATTCTTGCCTAATGCTTGATCTCTAACACCTAGCATTTTGCCCAGTACACTGTAGCATTTCGTAAATATTTGTTAGATGAAAGCATGAATTAATAAAGCACAATTATGGGGCTTCCCTGGTGGCGCAGTGGTTGAGAGTCTGCCTGCCGTTGCGGGGGACACGGGTTCATGACTCGGTCCGGGAAGATCCCACATGCTGCGGAGCAGCTGGGCGCGTGAGCCATGGCTGCTGAGCCTTCGTGTGCGGAGCCTGTGCTCCGCAACGGGAGAGGCCACAACAATGAGAGGCCCACGTACCGCAAAAAATAAAATAAAATAAAATAAGGCACAATTATTATCAGTTATCAGAGACAGGTAGCCAGTTTCAGGGTGAGGAATAGGCTGCATACTAATTATGCTCCATCAAGCTATCGTGGAAAGATACAGATAAATTGTTTGAACCTCTTTATCCAAGTCATCTCATTTACTTTGGGAATTAAAAACAAACTTTGCATTTTATTTTGGAATGCCTTTTGGTTCTCTCCAGCCCCCACCAGAATGAATTTCATAATTATGTATTCTGTACAGAATTATCAACATAAATGTGCTTTCCTGAAGCATGCAGCTGCTATCACTGAAGCTGACTGTAACTCAGACATATGCTGGCGGGCAGCAGATAAGTTCAGCAGTAGTTGTGGTAGGTAATCCACAAAACAGCTAGACCGCATGCCAGTAATCAAGAATTCACTGTAATTAATCTGTAATTGGCTCAGCACAGCAGCACAAAAGACTGGCAGAGGGATTCTGCAACCAGAGAGGAAGTTGGTTAATTACCCCAAGACCATCTCTCTGTTCCTATATTGATTTTGAATTCTATGACCTTTTCATTAATTTATTAATATATTTATTCATTCAGTGGAATGTGTTAATTACAGTAGGAGCATATTAATTACACTCGAAACAGAAACCAATTAAAACATGTTCCCTCACCTCTCAGGACATTTAGGCTTATAGTGAGAGACAGACATGTAAATAAACCCATAAGTGCAATATTAATTCTCTTCCTTCCTTGAAAGAAGAGGAATTTGTAGACTCAGAGTTAGTAAACAATTACTATGAGAAAGTCCTTTAACTTTTATATTAGAAAGACAAATTATTGGAAAACACACACCCATACATAAGCATACAATCATGTTGTCAACGGAGCTTAGTTTACTAAGGAAAGTGGTTTAATTTTTGTTCATTCCTGAATCTGAGGGCTATAGACTCTATGTTAAACTTAAATGGATGACAGACTGTTCATTGCACAATAAAGTCAGTCCATAAAAATTAGGTGCTTTTGTATTCTCCAAAACAGTCATCTTATACGGTGAAGGAAAAAATTTGTATTTTCAAAGTTCAGCTGAGGAAACTTCTGATGCTGTCCCACATTCCTGGTTACCAGGATACCATGGCTTGATCCAATGTGTAAACATCTCGAAGCAAACCAGTGCAAAAGGTTCTTACAGGCTGGATTAAGGGTGGGGTCTTATAAAATGCGATTTAATATGGATAATGGAAACTTTTTAAAAAGGCAATATTCAAATAAAGAATGAGGGAGATAAACTTTGAGAGCAACATATATAAAAATAATCTTCAGGAATTGCATGTGATTATAAGTTTAACATAAGTTAGCACTGAGTGTAGCTCTCACAACAAAATGAGCCCATTGATTTTAGAGTGCTTGATTAAGATTATAGCATATGAGAAATAGGAGCTGAGAGATGGTACCACATTGCTCAGACACTACTAGTTGTATTGTTGTCAGGCGAGGTCACCAAGAGGACGAGATCTCTGGTTGACCCGAAAGCTGGACCCAGGCAATCAGAAGCTCCTCAGCCCCACCTCCATCCTTGAAATGTACTTTCTACCCACTGTTTCCACAGCGGGTGCCATTTTCAAGGACGCAGTCTTGAGAGAGCAAGGTGTTGTTGAGACCATCTGGACAGTATATGTGACTGAACCCAGTGAAGGTCTCTATACAAACTTTTTTTTTTTTTTTTGTGGTACGCGGGCCTCTCACTGTTGTGGCCTCTCCCGTTCCGGAGCACAGGCTCCGTACACACAGGCTCAGCGGCCATGGCTCACAGGCCTGGCTGCTCCGCGGCACATGGGGTCTTCCCGAACCAGGGCACGAACCCGTGTTCCCTGCATCGGCAGGCGGACTCTCAACCACTGCGCCACCAGGGAAGCCCCTGTACAAACTTTTAAGACTCTGGCAAGTGGGCGTGGAGATCTACTCATCGTCTTGCCACTGCCCAAGACAAGCATCATATGTAAGTTCCCTTGCTTCTTTAACCTGTCCCCTTCCAACCTGAGGTGATTTACCTCGTTCTTTGGTCTCTCCTTGCCTACTGTGTACAAAGGCCAGTTTCAGATTTTACCTGGGAAGCTCCCAAAATTTCAAGCCAACAGCTGTGCTTCTTTTTAGGCATCTCAGGTAACAAGTGACAAAATACACTTAAAAAACTGGAATCCTTTTTTTTTTTTTTTTTTTTTTTTCCCAGTACGCGGGCCTCTCACCGTTGTGGCCTTTCCCGTTGCGGAGCACAGGCTCCGGACGCGCAGGCTCAGCGGCCATGGCTCACAGGCCCAGCTGCTCCGCGGCATGTGGGATCTTCCCAGACCGGGGCACAAGCCCGTGTCCCCTGCGTTGGCAGGCGGACTCTCAACCACTGCGTCACCAGGGAAGCCCTGGAATAATTTTTAAGAGGTAGGAATTCAGGATGGTGAAAGGGTCATACAAATAAAGGTTGAAGATATTAATAATGTTTGACTTGAAGAATATAAGACTTGGCATGTTTATAAGGCTTCATTTTAAAATTTCAAATATTTGAAGATTTATCATGTTTAGGAGGAATTAAGATGTAGTATTTAGGGCTGTAATTAAAAGTTACAGGAAAAGTAGCTTCTGATCAGTATTAGAACATTCAAATGGGGCATATGCAGAAATAAAATGGGAAACCTGGCAAGTAGTGAGGGCCCATCCTTTCAGGGTCTTAAACAGAGGCTGGACCATCATCATCACAGAGGGGATCTGAGCGTCTGAGCAATGGCTGCTTTAACCATATTAAACACCAACTTGTAGAGTTCTGATAGCTATGACATTTAGGTCATGAGACAATCATTGAAAGTAAATGATAATTTATACATATTCTTAGTGGTTTACAATGGCATCATACTTTGAGGAAAATTACCTTAGAAAACCTCATAAAAAAGAACTGATACAACTGTACATACCTTCTGCCTTTCCAACATAGTGGTTATTTTCTCTGGTGATGAGTAATGGACTCTTAAGTTAGGTACCAGCCAAAGTAGTTGGCATACTCATAGAATATGTTGTAGGAAAACCATGTGTTATTTGACCCTTGAATCACACTTGTCATGGAAAGATCCTCACATGCTGAGCAGAAGGTTGGAACTAAAATGACTGAGGAGAGAGCAGATCCAATGCTATCATCTCAAATTTGGGGGCATATATTCATGGGGTGGAAAATTGGACAAAATTTGTACACAGCCTGGTCTCCCTCTCTTTTGTTCCCTGAAGCTGTATAGTTAAATTCTCATTTGTTAAGTGAACATGCTATGACTCCACTCTTGCCTTTTTAAAGCTCTGTTATTAGCTGATAATCTTGAGCTATTTCTGCTCAGTGTCATATGACTCCTTCCAGTTCCTTCCTTTACCCACATTGCTTTACTTGGCAAAATGAATGATGCTGGTATTTCCATGCTAAAGTACTATATCAGGAAATTTAGCCTTTTTTACGTGTGACTAATGAGGGGTGGTTAGAGAAGTTTACTTCCACTTATTACCTAACAGGTTTACTTTTGAAATCTACATGATTTCAAGAACGTATTATTATAAACATCTCCAAGAAAGTATTATTATTAATAACATTGTAAACTTAAGGTAATAGACTGAAACTGAGGAAAAAACAGATCTGTTTGACCCCAAAGTCCATATGCTTTCTGTCACACACTACTGCCTCCCTTTTTTGACGCAGACATTTTCAATCGAGTCATTTTTACACCAGGTGGCTATAATGTTAGATCAAATTTACTCTATTTTCTAACTTTTCTGTTCAGGTTTTCAGGTTGCATTTCTGTGAAATGAAGCAAATGAATATTTTTCTTAGATAGCTTTGCTGAGTAATCATTTGCCTTCTAGCCATGGCCATAAAAGGAAAATGCTTTCCACAAATAGTATCTTGGGCAAAAAAAAAGTATTGTTCTTTTTGATGGGTTTTTACTCCTCTGAAATCCTTACATGGTAAACTGGAACAAGACAATAGTTTATAGAGAAATAGGGCTTTAAAAGAACAGAGGAAGCCCTCCAACAGTTAATAAAGAAGTTTCTGTATGCGGCTCTCATTTGATAGGGCAGCAAACTTGCAATAATTTTTTCCCCCAGAACATAGAGCTAGACAGAAGGGGGAACAGGAAATATAACTATACCCTTAAGTGTGAGTTAAAACTAAGATTCATGTGGTAGAAATGGCAAATGTCTTTCTAACACCCTCCATTGCTGCTATCAGAGATTCTGTTTGCCTAGGGTGAAGAGATCAAATTGATATGTCAGCCCAGGCTTTCTGTAAGGGTGCATAGATCAGCTCTCTCTGCAGCTTTCCAGAAACTCAGACCACAGATTAAGAATTATTGCTGGTTTGAACTTTCAGTTCTGATTTGATTCAGTTATTCCATATAGAATTAGCCTCTGTGTGTTAAGGTAGGAGAAAGGTGGTGCTGGAGGTGAAGGGCCAATTTAATATTTCCCAAAGTCCCCCCGCTCAAGGAAATTGTTTGACTTTTAAAGGATATAATCCAAGCATGGAGAAAATGTGTATGCTTTGTGATGTGCTTTGTGATAATCTAGAACATTTGTCATACACTCCAAGGCACTTAATAATAAAATAATTGATGAGCTAAAAGCAATGAAAATAGACTTTTTTGAGATGGTACATGACATATCCAATAACTTTTGCATTCATATTTTCATGTTTTTCTCCTGTGTCTTATCATCAAAGTTGTAAACTTCTTGGGGGAAGGAAAGGCAAGATTTTATACATCCGTGGATCCATCTGAGAGCCTGGCACAGTGCGTTTCACTCGGTAGGAGCCCATGGAAGGTTTGGTGATTCACTGGTGTTGCCACTTTCCTTGTGAGAAAGGGGAAGACAGACTGCATGGGATGTGGAATATGCTTATTTTGCCCTGTCAACCATATGGATCACCTGAGGGGAAAATAGCATTCATTTTTCAGTCTGATTGTAGGACTATTCAAAAGAGCTGCTTGAATTTTATCAGAGATGAAATTCTCATTTAAAGAAACTCAAACTATATGAAACAACATATAGTTTCAGATTAAGATGCGCTTTAAAAATCACATGGTATTTTTAATATATGTTAACATTTAGGTCTGTCGATCGTGTTGGTGTTTCTATAAGAGGATGTCACAAAACCTTTCACCAGAAAAGGCTAAAATTTGAAGCCATATTAGTTATTATTAATAGTTATTATTCATCATTACACATCTTGTAAAATCCATCATTTTCACTACTTTTTAATAGTGCTGTCAGAAATGTATTCTGAGAGAAATAAAAATTCATGCACTACTAACTAGGACTTCAGTTAATGATACCAACTGTTATGAATATTCACTTTTTCAAGATACCATTTTTGGCGAAATTCCTGTATGCCAGGCATGGTGCTAAGTGTTTTACATACATCACCTCATTTAATCCCTATTATAATGCTATTTTAAAGATGAAGAAATGGTGATTTGGGTTCATTTGCATGTTAGGATCATACAAAATGGTACAGCTTGCAAAACTCCAATTTTAAACATTGCACTGTTGACTTAAGTTCCTTGCTGAATTGTCTCTGCCTTTTTCTAAACACTTGGGAACAGCCATTGTATATTTTCTGAGGTAGCTACTTTGATGAGGAAACCTCAGTGCTTTCCATTTTATCATGCTTATCTAAAGACTTCTGTTTGTGTAACAGCAATTCCATGTGCTTTTTTTTTTTCTATCCTTTTGTTCCCTGTGTGAATTTAAACGATTTAAACTAAATGATAGACCCCTGATGGAGAAAAGAAAAATCTGTTTATGCAAGTGTGATTGATGAAAGCCAGGATCTAGTAACGAAAAATCTTTATCCCTAGCATAGGCCTGTTGTTTCAGAATCCAAGAAAACAAAAGCAATTTGTTCTTTTACCCAAGAGCACATCCAGTGCAAAGCTGTCAAACCCAAAGGTGTTATGATGCATCTGCATCACCATATGTTGACAGATGTTTCTATCTGTAACTCTAGCTTTCTGATGTACAGTTTGACTTCCACTCAAAGATTTTTTACTTTACTTTTTGAGTTTTCGTCTGCAAAAATAGTTCATCCATATGAAGAAGAATTAGTAAAATGAAAAAGAGTGAATTAAAAATATACAAAATCAAAATCAAAAGGAAGCCAAGGATGTTACCAACTTTCTTTTTTCTTTTCTTTTTTTTTTAACCCCAGCTAGTGATGGAGAACAACGTGATAATCTTGGATTCCTTCTGTCAGATAGCACAGAAATATTGCAAGGGAGAATGCCAGTTCCAAGATTGTGGCATAGCCACTAATGGTACAGTAGCATGCTGCCCCAGGACATAAACCTGCAGTCTCTTTAGGACTTATTATAAAAAAGAAGTTTGTAATCACATGCAAAGGAAACATTAATAAAAATCAATTCATAAATCAAAGTTTAGCTTATGCAAATTCAGAAAATAATCAAGTAGACTTAATTTTTTAAAAGAGAAAGGAAAAACATAGAATGTCTCATTTGGAAATTTTTGCATTTAATATTTCATCTTTCTTTACTCAAGGCAGGTAAATGTTCTTCCTAGTCACAAATAGCCTCTACGGAGTTGCAGGTTTCAAGACCCATTCTTGACAGACACTTCTCTCAACATGTGTTATCTCATCTAGGAGGTGCAAAAATAGCACCAATTGATTTCCTCTCTGCACCCACGGAAATATCACATTTTGGCGTCACTTAGAAACCATTGTTTGCAAGAAGGAGAGTTGTCTGTGACTCATGTATCCTCACCTCTTGTTTCACACTTTGCTTCAAGCCCAGTCTTGGCTATGCATCACATTGATCTTTGGGCTGCATTTTTTTCCCAGATGTCCCCAACTAAATCTTATTGCTAGATTTTGTACTTCATGTTACCTCTAAACATCTGGCCAAAATTCTGAGAGTTTACTCATTTTTTGTTCACCATGTAGCCG
Source organism: Phocoena phocoena (assembly GCF_963924675.1). Taxonomy (NCBI): domain Eukaryota; kingdom Metazoa; phylum Chordata; class Mammalia; order Artiodactyla; family Phocoenidae; genus Phocoena; species Phocoena phocoena. The sequence continues at coordinate 82,686,301 of NC_089223.1, read as the reverse complement.
TAGTTTGGATGTCCTCTTGTCAAATATTTTATATGGCTCTTCTGTGGTCTTTGCGCTGATGGCAAATATTGCTTGAATTTGGGTTGATATGTCTATGAACTTTACATTGGTGATGTCCTTCCCCATTTGGTTTTTATAGGGCCGTCATAATGTAACACCTATGAGGAGTTCAAGTTCTACAAACTAGATTTTGTGTTTAATAGTTAATGAAGTTGATGTAATATTAGCTGATGTAACATAAAAGCATTCTAACTGCTTAACCTAATAGAGTTTTACTTTTCACTGACATAAAGATCAGTTAGCAGAGGGAAGGGTTTTATTTCATGAATATTCCCAGGGCTCGGGCTCCTTCCATCTTGTGGCTCCACCATCCCTTGGGTTTTTGAACCTTCTGCTAGATCCTCTGCAACCAGCCTGAAGAATGCAGTCTGCTTCCTTAGTCACTTTGGTCATTATACTGCTACTGATACTCTGTTGATGAGTACAAGTCTTCTGACCCTGACTAAAGCTGACAGGGGGCAGGGAAATGTTGTCTCTGGCTGAATGGATAGCTCCCAATTATAAGTCTGCTAAAGAAAAACAAATTGTTGATGGTCAGCTGGTAACCTGTGATACACTATTCAAAGTAAGTAATTTAGTGCTAACCTCTGTCTCTGCATATCCTAAAGAGCATTGTAGTAGTTTCCTAGGGCTGCCATAATGAAGTGCCGCAAAATAGTTGCTGAAAACAGTAGAAATTTATTCCCTCACAGTTCTGTAGACTGAAAATCTAGAATCAAGCTGTCAGCAGGACCGTGATATCTCAGAGACTCTGGGTGAAATCTTGCACTGCCTTTGCCCAGCTTCTGGTGGTGGCCGCCAATCCTTGTCATTCTTTGGCTTGCAGCTGCATTTTTCCAATCTCTCCCTCCATCGTCACATGCTGCTCTCTTTCTGTGTCTCAGTCTTCCCTGGTGCTGTCCTCTTCTTATGAGGACAGCAATCATATGACAATAGATTATAGTACATACGAATGACCTCATCTTAACTTGATTTCATCTTCACGGACTCTATCTTACAAACAATATCACATTCATAGGAACCAGGGATTAGGACTTCAACACATCTTCATGGGGAAAACAATTTAACCCATAGCAGGAATTCTGGTCTCCTTAGTTTTTTTTTTTTTTTTTTAATTTCTTTAGCAATTTTTACCTATTAGTAAATTAAATACAAAAGATGGCAACTATAATCACAACAATGTTCTTTTAATTCTGCTAAGATCTCAGCTAGGGACATCCTAGACCAGAGGTCAGCAAACATTTTTTTGTAAAGGCCCAGACAACCAATCACTTATCCTTTGTGGGCCGTATAGTCTCAGTTACAATTACTCTACTCTGTCCTTATAGCAGAAAAGCAGCCACAGTCAATAGTAAATGAATGAACGAGGCTCATATAAGCTCCAGTAAAACTTTATTTACAAAAACTGGTAGCAGGCTAGATTTTGCCTGTGGGCAGTAGTTTTCAGACTGCTGTACTAGCCTATGGTCTTTGATAACCTGGAGGTGAATATTGTAAAAGGAACCCCAGCTGTGGATTCAGATACACATCAGTTCAAATTCCTGCCATCACTGAGCAGAAGTGACCTTGAACAGCTTAACCTCAGTAAGTGCTAGTCCCTCATCAACAGACATTTCACGTAAATCAAACACATAGTGCTTAGTTCATTGGAGGCATTCAGATGGAGCTGTCTATATATGTCTTCTTTGCAGCGGCAGTATAGCAAAACGGGTCTGAGCAAGAACTATGAAGCTAGACTGCCCCTTCCTAGTGTTGATCTTGGGCAGGTTCTTTACTATCATTTTTCTCATCATTAAAATAGATGTAATCGTAGTGTCAACCTTTTAGCTTGCTTATGAAGATTCAGTGAGTTAACACATGTAAAGCAATTAGACCAGTGCCTGACACTTAATAAACACTCAGTAAGTATTGCCTACTCATATTGGTCATCATTCTTATAACTGGCTTCTCTTTTTACTCAGCAATAGGATGTATTTTTGAATTTTAGTTTTGCTGAATTTATATCGAGAGAACTATATGAATACATTATGATTATTCAGGCCTAAGTGATTTGTTTTTCAGATTTATCAGTTATATTAGGATGAAAGGATGGTTTCTCTTTTGTTCTCTATACTATTTCTACTCAACAAGGGAGAACAAAAGCATCAGACTGTTCAGGCAACCACTCTGTCCTCCATTCGCACTATGCCTGAAGTTATTTGCACATTACAATAAGAATTAAAAGGAAAATGAAATTCAATAAGTGAAATCCTGCTTTAGAGCCAACTTTGGTATGAAATATTTATCTATTACATCTGAGGATTCGAACACCATCTTAAAAATTCTTTCGATTAAAAGAATATATAAGATTGGATAACATTTTGACGTTATCAAAATGTTACTAACGTATACTTGAGAAGTTTTCTTAGCTCTGTAGCAGAGAATAATCATATGGCTACTGTATCTTACTTGGTTATATTAACTTAATGATTTTCTGAAACTTGCCTTGTTCTTTTGGAAACAAATAATGATGAAGATTTTTCAGAAGAAATAGAGTAGTAATACAGAATTAGAATCAGAGTAGTAAAATAGAAAATTACAAATTAAAATACTTATACTTTTGTTGTTAGTAACTTAAACATGTAAATTCAATTTGTAAATACATATTTCTAAATAATGAGAACTACTTGCAGAGCACTAATTACAATGATCATCTAGCTAGTTTCTCTCTTTCCTTAGAGAGGAAATGTGGGTCATATTGTTCAATTGGTTGTCTTGCAATATATTCATGGGGTCATGAGTTTCAGCTTAAAATTGATATTTTTATTTCTTTATGTTGACTATGACATGTGATATGCCTCCATGTTAATACTGTAAATGCCACCTTACACTGGTTTGGATAAATTCAAATCAATAGAAATATACTTTTGTGTTTTTGTTACTTATTTATATTTGGTGACTTGTTTTAAATTTTAAAGAATGAAAGTGGAAATAACTTTAATAATATTTGAAAACTATTTAATTTAATGGTTCAGAAAGTTCCTAGTTGTTTCAGCCACACTATGTTAAATAGTGAACTTGGGAAAAAGATGCCATTATTATTTATTTCATGTAGAGACATTGTGACTCTTTAACAATCTTCTAATATTGATTCTCTTGGTGGCTCCCTCCCCCTTTTCTCCCATAGCAGAGCCCATTACTTGGCTACTTCAGCCTCATTAAAAGCATTTAGCATTTGCTCTTCAGCTATAGCCTTTGGAGATTTTAATTAAAATTAATATTATTTCTTTTTTTTTATTGTGTCTCCTGAATATATATTACTGCTTCTGCTTGCTCTCAGACTTGGTATATTACAAATCCCCCAAATGCACACATGTTTTTTTCCCAGTCCACATCCAGTAGGATTTTCCCCCAGGTTTGTTGAAGTCTACCCTCCTCTAGATCATAGTATTTTAGAGTTAGAGACTGTATTAGTTTTCTGGAGCAGCTGTAAAAAAGTACTGTGCTGTAGGTCCTAAACAACAGAAAGGTATTCTGTCAAAGTTCTGGAGGCTAGAAGTCCAAATTCAAGAGCTGGTTTCTTCTGAGGCTGTGTTGGGAGGAGCTGTTGCAGGCCACTCTCCTTGGCTTATATGGCCATCTTCCTGTTCATATGGTAGTCTCCCTGTATGCATATCTCTCTGTGTCCAAATTTCCCTTTTTTTAAAAGGACACCAATCACACTGAATAAGGGTCCACCCTCACGTGCTCCTTTTAACTGGATTTCCTCTATAAAGACCCTATCTCCAAATAAGGTCACATTCTGAGGTGCTGGGGTTTGGGACTTCAACATATGGATTTTGGGAAGACAATTCAATTAATAACACAGGCTCTTTAGAGAAAGACTGGTGCATCTAAGCAAGTAGTCTAAGCTTCTGCATTCCCTTTGTAGCAGAATCACAATAATGATTCTAATTTATTTTCTACTTTCCAGAGTGTTCTGTTGCCCTTCTCTCTACATTAATGCATAAGCCTGTTCTACACAAATAAACCAAAAAAGTCTCAGCACTGGACTCACTCAGGTTCCCTTTGAATTTATGTGGAAGTGATGGAGGCTCATCTGAATCTATACCTGCTTTGTTGGTTCTTATCTTAAGGTTTTTTTACTTAAAGATGAATGTGTTAATTAAATTTTCTATGTATCTTGTACACATAGTTACTGTTTATTCATTCAGCAAAGATTTATTAAGAAGGCTTGTAGTCCTGAGTCTGGCTAGACCTGAGGTTGTTAATCTCAACAGGGCCTGTGAATGTTCTCTTCTGTCCTGTGAGGGAGGGTGAAAATTAGTTTCCCTGATTTTAAGGTGTATGCTGTCTAACAGTTATGTAAGTAGTTTCTGAGGTCTGTTGTTCTCTCAGGAGCATTTGTGATTTCTAACCAAGTATGCCTGTAACATCCGTGAGTACTGAAGGTGTCCCCGGTGATGTCTGTGAAGAGTGTCAGTCCCAGAATATTTCAATTACCTTCCCTCCACTTCACCCTGGGTCACTCACAAGTGTATCAGCCAGCAAAGGTAACAGATTGCAGTATGCATTAATATCACCCTATAGTGTTAGTATTCTTATGTTTCTTCATCCAAGGAATAGGAAAGCACAGCAGAATGGAAATTATTTATAGGCAAAGTTGCAGTAAACATATGCCAAGTATGTGATATATTAAATTTATATTTACTTTGGGCTTAATGTGCATTGGATGTGAGAAGTTAAAACAACTGTTCTTATTATTACCTTTTTGTATTTAAGATCCAAAAATGTTCCAAAGTAAAGATTGTGTAGATAGTAGTGGGGATACAGCCATTATGCTTAACACATTCTGAAGGATACTTTGTTATAATGCTGTACATTTGTATTATAATATTGCAGTCAAATTTTGAGGTACATTTGTTAAGAGCTATAGTTTAAAATTAAAACTTAGTTTAGACCACTCAGGGCAGGTATTTACTTGAAAAACAGGTTGTAAGTCTTTTACCTACGACATATATTTTGTAATATATTTTGCCCCAGCCCTGACAGATATTAACACTTTCTTGTTTTCATCTTTTTTTTTTTTTTTCCGCCATGGAAAGTCTCCTTAGTAATAATTGAGGGGCATTATGAAAGTTTTAAGAAGTGTTTTGTGACAATAGTAGTGAATATTAGATTAAAAAAAACCAACTACTTAGGAGGTAAGGACAAAGTTATACTAGAACATGATGTTTTTTGGGGAGGGTGACAGGAATAAAGGCCCCCAGAAAAACTTGACAGGCCAGGCCTGAGCAAAAGAAGTTGGACCAATATGTGGAGAGCAAATGCCTGTTAGTGAGCACGAGAACTCTCCATCTGGTGTCAAAATCAGCAAATAATTAGCGAAGAAATGTGAAAAGTGTCAGGAAGTAGTATGAGTCTTATAAAAACGAAATTACTCTGGCACTTCATTGTGTATTGATTAATGAGAGATGAATGGTAGGAAGAGGAAGTTGTAGCTATCAAAAACGGACATGCCTAAAGCAACCATGCTTGTGCTTAATAAAAATAAAATAAAATAAAATAAGGCCTAACCTGAAAGAAAAATGGCAGCAAGCCAGTGACAAAGGCAGATCAGCTATCCCTCTGCCTTCTTCAGAGACACCTCTCTCTTCACCATTCTAGCTCCCACCCATAATTTACACCTCTGACACATTGCTTTCAACTCTATCCCATTATCTTTTTCATAATCTATTTTTTCCTACTATTTCATTCTTATTTTTTATGCTGCTTGCTACATGGTATTCAGTGGAGAATTTAGTACATACAGCTTTAGGCAAAAATTTCTGTTCTTAGACAATTTACATTGGAATCAATAGACAGAACTGGAAAGGTGTCACGGCTGATTCTCTTCTGGATATGGACATTTGGATGGTTAGATAAGTAAAAGTTTTGGAAACAATTTTTTTTTTTTTGGAATGAGAAATCTAAATTTCTATGGTGCCTTCATTTATTTTGCTTGTAACAAATAACCCAATATGAAAAAAATGTGGATGGGCGGAACTTACAAGTATGCTTGTATCAGAAGAACAGTGGGAGGAAAAGCAGCAAGTATTGTATTGATGCAACAGTAAGGATATAGGCGCAATTGCTGTGACATAAATTTGTTTATGTAACATCGACTTAAACAAGAGTAGAATGTTATTTCTCTCTCACATAAAAACCCATTTTGCTGGTACAGTGGCTTGGTTCTGTGGTGTTAGGTATAGGCTCCTGTGTTTTCATCCTTCACCACCCTTACTGTGTTGCTGTGGCTCTCCATGATGCCTGTTAGAGAATAAAAGGCAGGGGAGGTCACCTCTGCTCCTTTAAAAGCGTGACCCAATTTTTGTATATCATGCTGTTGTGCATGTGCACATGCTATTGCCCATAAATTAATCAAATGATCTTACCTACCTGCAAGGCAGCTTGGGAAATGTGGTCTTTCTGACATTCCGTGGGGTTCATGTGATGGGAGAGGGAAGGCTAGAATGGATAATGAGGCACAGCCAGTGACCCTGGGCAAAACGGAGTTTTTGGATATTGTGGTAGAACAAGATGGAAGGAATCTGGGCATCCAAGTGACCATGTGAAGCAGAGCTACACTGCAAGCTTGGATCACTCACCTCTAGACCTTGATTTAAAATAGATTTCTGATATTTTTAAGCTACCCTGCCTTTTTGTTTTGTTTTGTTTTTTAGTCTCTTCGTTTCAGCTGCCTAATCTGCCAGTCTCCTAACTAATACAGTTAAGTGGGGAAAATATCAAAAGTAGATCCTTTCACAGTATTAAGTAAAATATACACATTGAATATTGTAAGATAATTAGGAAATGGAGTAAAATTAAAGCAGCTGAACTTGGAGATGGAAGTTTCTCTGCAAATTTGCAGTTAGTGTAAAAATTACTCTCTTTCATTCTTATTTCCACCCTCCTCTCTTCTTCCCTCCTTCCTTCTCTCTTGGTGCTTCCCTTTTTTTCCTTCAATAAATGACTTGAAACAGTGATCTGACCCTGATTTCTAGACACAAAAGCACCAAGAGTGATTATTTTCCAGGATTAACATAACTGAATGTTCATTAAGAGGAAAATCTTTATATCAGATAATTTTAAATTTCAGAACTGTGATCACATAAATGATTCTAGTGTAGTTTTGCAAAATTTTATCCTTGAGCCTTGAATTCTTACCATTTATGTGACAATATCCTTGAAAGTTTATAAATTTGCCTTTAAGATTCAGGTCTGTCTGCACTGAGCTTAATTGTGATATCATGGAGATATGCTTCTTGCACTTAATTCATATTTGGATTATGTTTCCTGGCAGGCACACTGACCACTGAACAAAAAAGCAATTATTGCTATGATGACATGCAATATTGAGCAGATTATATCATGGTTAACTTTACATATTCATAACCCTACCACCTGCAGACACTGACACTGTATTAAAGCCGTTTTGCAGCAAGATAAATAGAAGATGGAAATTCTGAGAACACGGTAGCATCCCTTTTCTCTTGACTTTCCCATTAAAGATCAAAATTTCTCTTACTCTTATTTAATAACATTTTTTGCATTATAGACGTTTTTGAGAATTTGAAAAAAGCTAAGATACTTTCCTTGGGGGGAAAAATATACTCAGACACATGTTTCTGAAATTTTTTTCACACAACTTCAGTGGTCAACAGATTCCCTAAAGCTCTTTCATAGTTTCTATTTTAGAACCAAATGTTAGGCACCTCCACTCAATATATAAGATTGACTGATGGAATACCTAATGGAATGTCCTTAAGTATATTACAGCTTAGGATGAATTTTAACTTCTTGGCAAGGTGTAATATCTAGGAATAGTCGAAGAAAGCTAAAAGCTTTTAACTGGGGAAAATAGCCAGTGAAAAAAGGTGGTTTATATTGTTTCCAGGGAGGATCTCTAATGTGTAAGTTGTCATCATCTATGGTCACACAGAAAAACACAGCTATACAAGAAAAAGAGAAAATCAGCTTTTAACTTTTCTATAAAAAGTTTATATTGCAAAGGACTTTTCATATAAAGAGCTTAATTAAAATAGTCTCAGTAGGGCTTCCCTGACGGCGCAGTGGTTGAGAGTCCGCCTGCCGATGCAGGGGACGTGGGTTCGTGCCCGGTCCAGGAAGATCCCATATGCCGCGGAGCGGCTGGGCCTGTGAGCCATGGCTGCTGAGCCTGCGCGTCTGGAGCCTGTGCTCCTCAACGGGAGAGGCCACAACAGTGAGAGGCCCGCATACCACACACACACAAAAAATAGTCTCAATAACCAAATATCCATGTACAGTTTTAAAGTAATATGTAGAATACGCATAACTGTTATAGGACACAGGGGTATTGTAGTGGTGATTCATTGAAAAACAGTGAAATCACTATTAGAATAGCTCAGTAGAAACACCTCTGCATTAAATTTCTAATAAAGTTCTATATCCACTGAGGTAGCATCTGCTTTGTGTCATACAACTTGAAGCAAACAAAACAAAACAAACACGGGAACAGGAGTTCTGTAACAGAACAAAACAAAAAACACAGGAGCAGGAGTTCTATCTCCTTAAAAGTATATTTCTATTTTTTTCTTCCTCTCCTGCTTATTTAAATTACCTGAAGCCTCATAGGCCATCCACTCTTTTTTTTTAGCAAAGATGTAGGCAAATGGTTTACTCTTTGAGTGATAAAAAATAGTATGGGGTAACAATGATCAGAAGAGGGAGAAGTGTATTCGTGTAAAACAAACATAGAGAGTGCAAAGCTGAACTGATTGGCAAACTCAACTGAAAGTCCAGAGGCACTGTCCTGCCACAGGTATGGCTGGCCCTGGGGACTCAAACAATGACATCAAGATTTTGTTGCTTCTTTGCTTTCCTTGCTCTTCTCTGTTCTGGCCTCACTCTCCTTCCTTGGTGGTCTCTATAAACTCAGATTTACACCTTCTCAACCCCAAGACCATCAGATCAGCTCTCTTTGAACAAACTCAGATCACATAACTTCTGAATCAGTTTCTTTGAGCAGTGTCAGTATGAATTAACAGGACATTTTCTCAAACTGGACCAATCACTGTGGCAAGATGGATGGGAAAAAGGTTGACCAGGTCCTGTTACCCATCCTGGAGTGGTTGGTGGGATCAGCAAAACATCACCACAGGTCCAGGGAGTAGGAGAGGAGTGAGTTCCCTTGTAAACGATAGTTCTTATCCCAGAAGAAGAAAGATGGATGGGTGGCAGGTCAAAAGAACATCTATCCAACAATCCACACACACATAAAAACAAGATGCATATATACGGCATCCAGAGACCATTGAAGAACTTGTTAGCTCTCACACAACTTAAGAGGCAATTTTGGTGAGTTCTGGTTGTCTCCTACCACCAGTTCTAGCTTGGTGACTGCAAGTTAGGTCTCTGAACAGCTTTGGAAGGAAATTTTTAAGTCATACCATCTGCTGCTCTCATATTAACTTAAAAATGGCCAAAATTGAATCTTCATTAATGTGACTTGTAGGTTTCACCTTCACTTTTTTTTTTTAGCAGTGTTGTTTGAAACTAACTCTTCAAAATAATCCTTACGTTGATGGGATTGTGGTTTTGTGCATTATTCTGCCTATTTATTTATTTATATTTTAACCAGGCTGAAATACAAATGTGGTTCGTATATAAAGTAACAGATGCAAAACTTTTTAAACACTAGTAATATAACTGGCCAAAAAGCAAAGGGGCCAGGCCTTACAGGCTACCAAGTGGGGACACACGTCTTATTTTGGATGCCACAACTCGAGGCCAGCAACTCTGAGAATACTTATTCTCAGAGGATGTTAGCTAGAAACGCTTTTTTTCTTTGTTAACACTTGGTAAAATAAATGAAATATACAGTCAGTGAATCTACCACCTCTGAGCTTTGGTCATGTGGGGAAATAAATCTTTCATTGTGTGCCTTGCTCTTTGAAGAGCTGAAAGAAGATAACAAAGTAAAACTTTTGCTTTCGGAAGTCACTGCCTTAGCAATAGCTGCGACTACTGGGGATCGAAACCATGCCAGAGGTTAGTAGGCAATGCTTCTTAGCTGGCACACCAAATATCCTTCTGTATCTGTGGAGACTACCTCATTTCCCAAGCACTGCGTATTTCCATTTTATTGCCCATTTTATTGTCCACAAACCCAGATAGGTGATAGCAAGAACCTGTCATCTCAAGAAGCTATGGTTTCTCTTTCATTGTGATGCATATTTTGCCTTGTTATCTCACACTTTGCTGTTCTTTGTGTTAGCATTGGTTTCTTCCATTAAGCAAGCACACACATACATACTCACACACACAAACACACCTTTCCCTCAAATATTTCTCTAAATCCACTACACTGACTTTTGCCTAAATAGCTCACAGTCCCACAGAGGTAATTAGAGAGAAGGGATTGTTATCTCCTTTTTATAGAGCAAAAACCCAAGGCACATAAAATTTAATTGATATATCAACCCACTCAGCTTGTTAGTGATGATATAACCATCAAGCCAAATTCTCCTAGTACTTTCTGGAACTATGAGACAGAACAGAAAGCTGTATGCTACTCTATATGCATGTATGTGTGTGTATATGTGTGTCTGTACATATTTTGATTTTTTTCTCTTTATCTTGAGGTACTCTAAGAATATGTGTAGGTCCAAGCAGTTATTGGATCATGACTTTGGGTATTTTGGGTATCAATAAATATTTGTTTGGCTATTATACAAACATGAGGAATGTGTCATGGTTCTGTGTGTTTCTAAATTTTTTTGACTGCTCCAGACATTAAGAAATACAATTTCCATGGCAACTCAGTTGACCCATGGTTATACACAGCACGACATATAACTGCAATACTTTGACCAAATAGTATTTGCTTTCACTTCACGTGATGTACACTAATATTTCCTGGTCACAGTCTACTAAAATGATTTCACGACTATTTAAACTATTTCATGACCTATAGTATGAAAAGTACTGGTATAGTAGAAAAATAAGGGTCAGGGAGTTATGGTTTCAAATCCCCCTGATTTTGCCGTTTACTGTGTGATTTTGAATTATCAACAAGAATCAGTTTTCCTCACTGTAATATGGGAATAAGAACATTTTTCTTGTGGGGTTGAAGTGAATATTAAGTGAGGTAACTGTGAAAGTAGCAGATACTCTTTAATCTTTTTTGACAAATTGTTTCCTTTTACCATTTTCTCTCTCCTTTTGTAATGTTTCATTTCTGTGGGAGGTATGAGGAGAAATAGTTTCCCCTGACTACTTCATTTTCTATTAATTTTAATATTGTATATTAGATATGGTGGCTCCCCTTTTTCAGAACAAAATCTAAATAACATTGCTTGTGTTTGGGGCACATAATGATAAAAATAATAGCTAATATTTTTGAGTACCTTACTACTTGCCAAACACTGTACACGCCCATTTTTGTGAATCCTTACAGAATTTGGGTGAGGTAGGTACTATCGACATTCATATTTTACAGAAAGAAGAAAGCATGAAGTACATTGCAAAAGGTCATGAGCCACAATCCAAGCCCAAGCACTCTGACTCCAGTCCAGGTGACACACTTTGCTGCTTCTCCTTTGTTTCTCATCTACATGTTTTAGGAGACAGTTTACCATACTGTTAAAACATATAACCTGTAGTCACATTGTCTAAGTGTGATTCCTGGCTCTGCCACCTATTAGTGTGAGACATCAGACAAGTTGATAAAACTGAGTTTTCTCATATACAGTCATTTGTATTATCATATGTATTGTGTTGAGTGAATTAAATGAGCTAATAAGTGCAAACAGCACATGCCATGTAAGAAGCAGTATGCAAGTATTATTATTTCCTCGGTCCCTTTCAAAAGAATTCCTATCCTTTTTTGAGATAGCTCTGTGTGTGTTTGTGTGTGTGTATGTATGTATGCGTGTGTGATTTAAGAGCTGTGAAGAGGCTCAAATCTTAATCTCGGTAAATAAAGCAGTGGTATGCTAAGGCAGCTATGTCTAAATAATAATTCCCTATTGATAGTAAAAATATCAGATCTTGTAATAATCAGTGTGTTTTTTCTCAACTTGAATTTTTAAAGCTGAGGTTGTTATAAACATACTTATACCATAATAAGATTATAGCAGAAATCATCTGTGTGTATGTGTCTCTCTTCCGTATTATACTGAATTATACTGAATACTTCTCAAAACACCTTTCTATCCCAGGAGTCCAGAACACTAGAATACAGTAAGCACTCAATAAACGATCGTGCTGTTTCTAATACAATGAACCACATTATCAATTGTCAAATGCATTTTAGGGCTACAGCAAAAGGTGGACACACATTCACTATCTAAATGCACACTACTATATATAAAATAGATAACTAATAAGAACCTACTGTTTAGCACAGGGAACTCTACTCAATACTCAGTAATGACCTATATGGGAAAAGAATCTAAAACAGAGTGAATATATGCATATGTAAAACTGATTCACTTTGCTGTACACCAGAAACTAACACACATTGTAAATAAACTATACTCCAATAAAAATTAATTTAAAAAATAAACACACATTCATTATCTAAAGTACATACAATTTTGCCATAATAGTGCATGAAACACATATAAAGAGCCACTCCCTTCTTTTTCTAGAACTTAATTTTTTTCTATAAGACATTAAAGAAATGTTATTACAATTTGGTCTAAGATAATTGTGTTAATTTTATATTCAGTAGTATAGGTATGATTCAAACTGAATATGAAATTAAATCTTACACAGGAAGGATTGTATGCCAGAACATGTAGGCAAATTAACTTGCATTCAATGAAATTTATAAGTGTGTATCCAGGGGGCATTTATCTTATTTTCATAATAGAAGCAACAGTGAGTCTTTTCTTTTTTAAATTGATTTATATAATAGATCCACCATAATTTTAAAATGCAGACATTGAAAATACTGTAGGCACTTTCTGTGAAGTAGTCTTATAAAACACAAACAGGATCTGATAAGCCTATATACCTCCATAGGATAGAAGGGACATGTTGAATTTGACCACAAGAATACAATCAGCAAAATTCAAACTGAGATAATGCAGTAGCCAGTAAATAAATAAATAAATAAACATCTATTTTCCTCTTCAGCAAATAAGTGACAAGACAAAAACAATGAGATAGAATACCTATAGATTAAGAGAGACATAGAAATTAATTGCCATGTTATCATGTATGAAAGCTATTTAGATTCTACTTTAAAAACACAGAACAAATCATTACATGTATGAAACAATTGGACATGTGAACACTCACTGGATATTTGATGGTATTAAGGAATTAATATTAATTATTTAAGAGTGATAATGGTGTGGTAGCTTGGTTAAGATAGTCCATAGTTTATAGATGGATAAAATATGGATGAAATGCAATTGTGTCTGGGATTTGCTTCTTACTGTTTGGAGAGGAAGGAAAGTGGACAGAGGAGTGGATTGGGCAGTTGTGCTCTTGGGATGGCAGTTATAAGGACTGGCTGATGTGTGCATGAGAATTTCTTATATTATTTTGTTGAATTTTGTGTATGTTTGGAAGTAACCATAGTAAAACAAGTTTGAGAATACTATAGATTTACCTTAGTTCTATCTATTAAATTGTATTGAATTAATACATTTAAAAGAGGAGGCACTTAATCAAACATTTATAAGGTAGCTTAAAAGTAACCGACTGATAAAATTAAAAACGGTTTTCCATGTATAAAGGAAATATATTTCACTACTGGTTTCTTTAAAAAGAAAAGATAATAATTATAAGCTATAGCAAATTGACACTAGACTATATAACATAATCTTTAGAGTCTAAAATACTGAGAGCTTTTGTAGTGATTTCCATAGTATGAGACTTGAAGATAATATTATAATAAATTTCACAATGTTAAAGTACAAAAGAAATGCTTTGTGCTCAGTAGCAGAGACAAAAACCAGCCCTCACTAAATGAAAATTCTTAGTAGGTACATAAATACAGAAATAAAGAATTGAAAGATAATAGGATAAGTACAATACTAGAGGTGTGTATTGAACACAGAAACATGGTGATAAGTTCAGCTTGGGCATCAGTACAGACATCAAAGAAAATGTTGTTATGTTTTTGCTATGTGATAGGCACAGTGTTCCCTTGTGGTGATTTAAAATCATAAACTAAAATATTGTTAGCAGACTTTCAGAAATAAAAACTTTAGAGTAATATTTGCCATTGACCACTATTTCTAGGGATCTCTTTTAAAATAGAGAAAATGAAAATCACTCTCAGAGAGTTATAATTTGTATGCCAAGTGTGTCTGATTTTCATTTAATGCAATTCATACTCATTTAATTTGAAGGATTCTGAAGCTGAGGTGATAGAAAAAATGTCCTACACACTTAGTATACTTTCATTTTAATTGCATGCTTAACATAAATACCTTAGACTAGTACATGATTTATAGTGCACTTTGTTTTACGTGTCTACTAAAAGATGGAATTCCATTAGATTTCACCATTTGTTATTCTTTTTGGTCACTGTGTAGTCAAAATAAACTGCCAAGAGTCAAATGTTTTGAAAAATTACACCTAGATATATGCTCAACTTTGTTTTTTTACAGTTTGAGAATCTTTTCAAGGAGAATCTATTTTGATGCACATTAATGGAGTTCAAGTCATTAGTTTATCTTAAGAGTTTTCAAGACCCGAGAGAAGAAAGAATCAATAATCTGATAGATTTCTTGGGAAAATGGCATGCATGATACCTAGGTAGAGGTGCATTGTACCAATCTTCTTTTGAAAAGAAATCATGTTTTTTCTAAAGGTATATATAAAACCTTATATTTACCTAGTGTAATGCTACCAGTGATGTTTTAATAATATCCAGGTGAAGTAACTGACATCACTCAAATAGGCGATGTTTTCTGTACAAGCATTGTAGCAACCCAGTTAAGTGGACTTTCTTTGTTATTAGTCATGGAGAAGCAACACGGACAGAAAGTTCCCCAAGGTTAGGCACAGGCTCACAGTAGCTGCTCCATAAATGCTTGATGAAAAAAAATCAAAGCTCTCATTGTGGTCATACAAGATTATGCTTCGTACATCCTCTGCCTGCATTTTTAAAAAATCACCTTCTCTAACTCTGTTTAAATGAGGGAAGAAGCCTATAATTACCAGCTGTCATTTTGAATCATCTATTAACCCCTCTCCAGTCATTAAAATAGTTAATTGGGTTTCCAAGTTAGTTTAGTCTCATGATACGGTGAACGATTATATCTACCTTACCAGAGATAGGAGAATATATTGATTACATTTTGGAGGTACATTAACTGTTTTGAGCCACTCAGGGAATAAGAGTAGACTCTTTACTAAATGGACTGAAAGCGCTGCTTTTCTTTGGAAGTTATCTGGACTCTAGTGCTGTAATTTCAGTTTTTTGCTTTTTAACATGAATTGTGGTATAGAAATATTAAGCTTGATTTTGACCTAACCCAGAGAGGCATGAACTGCATATAAATATATGGAATAATTTATATAGTTAGCACACCAAGTTAGATGTGGATTAAGAGACTGGTTAGGATCTTGGTATCCCTGAAGAATTCCTCTTCACCTTGCCAAGGAAATTATTACTCCCTGTGAATGAACTTGATATTGTGTCTGATCCAAAGCCACTGTTTTTAAACTTTAAATACAATAGCAGCAGCAACAAATTCTATTAGGGAAGGAGGAAAGATGACCAAAAGTCACTTATTGACTAATATAAAACTCTTAATTACATGTAGCAACCAACTAGTTTATTGTGTATGTGTATTTTTTGTTTTTTGTTAGTTTCCCCAATTTTCAGTTGGCTGTTTTATTCAACAAGAGTTAAGTTGGCTTCCCTGGTGGCGCAGTGGTTGACAGTCCGCCTGCCGATGCAGGGGACACGGGTTCGTGCCCCGGTCCGGGAAGATCCCACATGCCGCAGAGCGGCTGGGCCTGTGAGCCATGGCCGCTGAGCCTGCGCATCCGGAGCCTGTGCTCCGCAACAGGAGAGTCCACAGCAGTGAGAGGCCTGCGTACCGCAAAAAAAAAAAAAAAAAAAAAGAGTTAAATTGCACTTTCCAGAGTCTGCACTATATAAATTACTTTATATAGTAAAGTGTATATATATATATATATATATATATACTTTATATAGAGAGAGAGCACTACAATGATGTCATTTTTCACTTATGTTATCTGTCAGACTTTCACCTGATTTGGTCAGGGGAACATTTTCCCAAGAATTTACATGAACTTACATGCATTTCACATAGAATAGTTAGGAAAAGAGAGATATTCTGTCAAAAAGTATGAATGTTAAATAAGTGAATTGGTTTTTATATGGTATTACCCCAAACCTTTATTAGGTAAGATATGGAAGAAAATTGGTAGAAATTATTATCTTTTGGTTATAAAATAGACTATATGGAAAGACAGACTTTCTAAACTGTGAACTATATACATATATGACAAGGGAAGAAAATTCACAAGAATGATCTCATATTCAGTTATTCCCAAATTAATTGAGAAAGTATTAAAATTTATTGGAATGTTTCATAGTGAATTGAAAACTGAATCAAATAATGCTAGCAGAGAAAAATAGTCACTCTAAACAGAATTCTGAAGTGGAGTCTTTTTATGTAATAAATTGTACTGCATAGGTATGTGAAAATCATATATATTAAGTACACCAGGCACTTTTTCTTTATGGATTTAAATAGTGAATGATTAGTAAATGAAGATTCTTTTTTCTGTGAGATGAATAATCATATCCTAATATGTTATTCATATGACTTTTCTATTTCGATGTTGAATATAATGTATGTAGAAAATAAAATAACAAAGTATGTGTGTACATATGTATGCATGTATTATTGTATTCTCTTTTTGAAAATGGAAATATATGTGATGAGGCTTTTCATGGAATAGAATACTGGATGACGACTCTCAGTTAAACAGTATTGCTGACCCCTTCCACCAGTGTATCATTCCTGTTTACCTAGACCACTTCCTCTCGCCACAGTTAAAAAGGCCACAATTCTTTCGACAACTAATCACTCTAAGCCATATGGTAGCTGCATCCTCATCAGGTCTGACTATACTGAAGTGTGATTACTATTGTTCAAAAAGTTATATGAGTGTGTAGTCACTTTTCTCAATAAATCTTTTATGTTCTTCATAAGAAATTACTCTCATACTCTGTATGTTTTGTGTCACATACTATATAATCTTAAAAATGGAAATTTTAAATAGATTGTTATCCATGACAAAAGAAGCAGAAAATAATTTGTCTATGTATTAAAATGATACTATTTTCAGTAATTAAAAAATTTCCAAGCTACCATTGTCATTGTTTTTCAAAGTCTGTGGTAACTTAATAAGTAGGTTTAATTTTACTTTCCAAAACAGATCTAACCTAAATATCTGTGAATTGGCATTCCTCTTGAATTACTATTAAATTTCCATATACCACCAAATATCAGTATTCAGTAGACTACAATGGAGGTAGCAAGTCTGTCTTCCTATTTCTGGACTCACTTATGGCTATTTCCACTTTTGGATTTAAAGTCAGCAATTTAGCACATTTTCAGGTTTGCAGATGTATGAGCTAGTAGCCATGCAGAAATGTAACTGTGCTATATATGATATGGAAGGTTCATCTCCTGATGATAAAAATGGACTCCACTGCTTACACATGCCTGCACATATCACCATGGCTGAATATACTAGAATAAGTGTCTAGGGAGTGGTAAATTTTAGGTCATCCCCACTAAGATTTTGAGAAATATATATGGAAGAAGGAAGCCACCAAAGGTTGAAGTCAGTCATACTCCTCTAGGTGACAGTGCAGAGTACCAGGCAGACACCTATATGCTTCCTGGGAGAGTTGGATATAGAATCTTTCAATCTTGATAATGACTTATTAACTGCCTGGGACATTTTATTTTGTTTTTAAGAAATTATTCTTGTAGGTAAATAAGCCTAACATTCTAAAGAATCATCTCCAGTGAAAAATGCAGCATCTCAGATGCTTAAGGTTTGCTTTGCACCCAGGCTTTCATTGCCATCAAACCAAACAGCACCCTAGAGTGAACACTTATTCCCAAAGAGCAACTCTGCTAGATTAATGTCCTATCAGGTGAGGAGTTATTGGTAGAAAATATTTTTAGTGTCTATGTCAAAGTATGCACTAGTGAATGATGTTTGTCAGCCTTGCTGGAAATTTAGCTTGCCAAAGATTGATTAGAGTGTGGTATTGATAAGGCCAAGGCCATGTTCTGGAGACCAATTACCTTTGGGAAAAGAAGATTCTGTGGCATACACACACACACGCACACACGCACACACACACACACATTACTGAAGTATAGTGACTTGCAATATTATACATCCTTGTAGCTTATTCATTTTACACATGGTAGTTTGCACTCTTAATCCCCTAACTCTCTTTCCACTGCCCCCTCCCGACTGTGCACTGGTAACCCCGAGTTGTTCTCTATATCTGTGAGTCTACTTCTGTTTAGTTATATTTCTTCATTTGATCTATTTTTTTAGATTCCACACATAGTGATAACATACAGTATCTGTCTTTCTCTGTGTGACTTATTTCACTAAGCATAATACCCTCCAGGTCCATTCATGTTGTTGCAGATGGCAAAATTTCATTCTTTTTACAGCTAAGTAACATTCCACCATGTATATACACTGCATCTTCTTTATCCATTGCCTGTTGATGGACATTTATGTTGCTTCCATATCTTGTCTATTGTAAATAATGCTGCTATGAACATTGGGTGCATGTATATTTTCAAATTAATGTTTTGGTTTTCTTCAGCTGTATACAGGAGTGAAACCGCTGGGTCATATGGTAGTTCTCTTTTAGTATTTTGAGGAACTTCCATACTGTTTTCTATGGTGGCTGCACCAATTTACATTCCCACCAACAGTGCACTAGGGCTCTCTTTTCTCCAAATCCTTGCCAACATTTGCTATTTGTAGACATTTGATTACAGCCATTCTGATGGGTGTGAGGTGATATCTCACTGTGGTTTTGATTTGCATTGATCTGATGATTAGCTATGTTGAGCACCTTTTCTTGTGCCTGTTGGCCATTTGTATATCTTTTTTGGAAAAATGTCCATTCAGGTCTTCTGCTCATTTTTTAATTGGGTTGTGTGTGTTTTTGATATTGAGTTGCATGAGCTGTTTATATATTTTGGATATTAATCCCTTATCTGTAATAGAATTTGCAAATATTTTCTCTCATTCTGTAGCGTGTCTTCATTTTGTTGATGGTCTCCTCTGCTGTGCAAGAGCTTTTAAGTTTAATTAGGTCCCATTTGTTTATTTTTGCTTTTGTTTCCTTCACCTTAGGAGAAAGACCCCAAAAAATATTGTTATGATTTATGTCAAGGAGTGTTCTGCCAATGTTTTCTTCTAGGAGTTGTGTGGTTTCCCATCTTATATTTAGGTCTTTGATCCATTTTGAGTTTATTTTTGTATATGGTGTGAAGATTCTGTGTTTTGAGGTCATAACTTCATCATTTTATCCAAGTATATGTTCTTGCTAATGTAAGCATTGGTCACAAGCAATATTTGATGAAAAAATACAGTTTTAACATGGACCCCAAACAACGACTGAAAAACAACTTTAAGAGTAGAATGATCCAGACCCCGGCATTACACTTTGGCTCTACCCCTTTGTGTTTGAGTGTTGGAAGGTTATTCAACCTCTCTGAAACTCAGATTCATTTTCTATAAAATGGAGGTAATAATTCATATGCCATATGATTCTTGTGAGAAATAAATGAAGCAACATATGTAAAACCTCTAGCATTATACTTAGCAAGTTGGTAGGTGCTAAATAAATTGTACTTATTTTTATTATATTGTTATTTTTTTATTATAGTGTTATGTCATGCATCAGTTTCATCTTTTTATACCAAGAGGATATATATAGCCTCCCTCTTTACAGAATGTTAAATCAATATATATTTGTACATTTAAACAGTTAGATTTTCAATATGAACATGACAGTTTCAGCAAAAATAATGAGTACCCACTTTGTGGCAATAGCTGTGGAGGATACAAAGGAAGGTAAAACCTAGTGTCCTGGAGAATCTTCCAGTCCACTTAGGAAGACATGCACTGCATAATCCCTATATGTTTGAGTATATTACCATACCTTCTTGCGCATATAGTATTCTATAGTGTTCATCTAGAGTATTCATGACATATGATCTCAGATATGTAGAACAATAGAAAAAGTCCTGTATCTTATGTAAAATAACCAGAAAATGCAAATGATGTTTAAAAAATAAACCTCTTCCAAACAGTTTGGGTACAGGAACATGTGATGTATTTCTAATGTGGAGCCAGTCGTGTATAGCTGTATCTCAGGAGAGTGTCTACCTCACCCTTCTCCCACCTGCTGTCCCATTACGAAAGTTATTTTCCCCTATTTATTTTGTTCCCAAGAGGAGGCAGAACAACACTTCTCTTTTCAGATAACGAGTGGTAAAAGTTTGAGAAAGTCATTTCCTACTTCACTACTTGCAGACCATCCGAGGTTATGGAAAATATACCTCACCTTCAAAAAAGATGTAAGAATACTGATACCAGTTGTCCCAAGGACTGGCTTTGTCCTGGTCCAGTTCCTGACAGACTCCTCATTTGATATCACCTTACTCAGCCTGAATTTATATGACAAATGAATCTAAATGGCAGTAAACCCATCCAAAGTGAAACTGAGCACATGGAGGGTTGTGTGCAATGGAGATATCTGCTTTGTGCAATGAGCATATCAATAATTCAAAACTATCAGTGCTTGATTTTTCCATTTCATCTGATGTACACTACAGTGTCAACATCAAGGGTATTCAAAGGGTTCCATGCAATCTTATAAACAAGAATTATTTTCACGACAGAAGTGATGATGTGTTACAGAGGTTATTGTTTCTTTCTGAACTCTGTGACATAACTAAATATTTCAATGACATTTTTTTCTACCTTTCACTACATCATAAACAACTTCTGGCTAAATCCAGTTATATTTGCATTTTGGACTGTACATTTGGTATGTCTAGAGAGCATTTAATTCACAATTTAGTTATATGGATTTGAACAGGCACTAAATTCTTGCTGTGGAGTTAGCAGCTAAACAAAATATAAAATGTTATCTTTGAAATTTTTATTTATTCCAATGCAGCTTAATTGCTTTTGTTGATTTGGGCAGCTATTCCAATTCTGAACTGATTCTCAATGTTTTGTTTCTATAAATGTCTCCCCCGCCTCCAGACTGTAACACATCATGATGATAAAAATAACAAAACTCTACTGTTATAAATGTTATGAACTGTCTTGTACTTTGAATATATAGTACAAACCTCATCATTGGAGCAAGGAATTTTTTTTTTCCTTTTTAATCTTACAGATGATGAGTGATTGAGACAGTAACTTAACAAATTAGGTACAGTAAAACCACACTAATCCAGACTGTGTGGAAAATTTTAATGAAGTGAAAAATTTGAGAAAGAAGTTTTAAATAAAGTTTTATTTCTTCAAAATATTTACCGTATCTTGTGCTAATAACTAGTTGTGTCATTGTACTGACTTCATATACTACTTTTTAAAGCAAAAACATGTAACTTATTTGTAGTTTACCCTTATCTTTGCACACACAGGAAGATCAGCATGCTTTTGAAGTATTAGCCAAGTACTTTCCCCTTTTCTTCTGCCCCCTGACAGTCCTTTTGTTTTTACCACTAAATGCCTCAGAAACTCCTTTTTTAGAGATAATACAAATATCTAAAGTGCTTGAGGATACAAAATTTTTAAATAGTTCCCTTCATTCATTCAGTAATATTTCATGTCCACTAAATCATAACAGTGGTTTAATAACTTGAAATATTTTCTATATCCATGCTAAATGGAAGTTTTTTAAGGTTATTTTAAGGGAATTCCCAGTTCAAAATATTTCTTAAGCTACATAGTTATCTCCTTTAATCATCGATATAAAATAACTGATTAATATACATGTTTTATAGCAAGATCATACAAAGGTATCTGATGTGGATATTAGTTGGATATATTTCTATTGATTACAGACTTCTAAAAGAAGGATAGACTTCTGTGATTCCTAAATTCTGTGACAGAAGCTATGTGATTTAACCATTTTGTTCTTGATGATAGAGAGTAAATATAATCAGGCAGACTGGAGCTAATTAAAACACATAGTTGTTTATCCTTCTGAAATAAGTCATATGTGTCAATACTGTAGAAAAACAAAATGGGTTGTATTTACTTTTCTGTAGTGATACCATATGAATGGTAGCAAAATTGCTTCTGGTTTTACTGAGAAATCACTTCAAATTTTAGCCAATTAGTACAATATATAATCTTCTTAGGCAATAATAGGAAATATCTTTACAGCTTGGTATAATCAGCTCTCAGTCCTGTAATGGTCTTCTTTACTCATGTAACTCCAGAGTACATTAGAAATCTCTCTTTTCCCTCAAAGGTACATCTGTAGTTTAGCCCTAATAAGAAAATTGAGAAGCTAAGTTTTCCAATTTGCAGTAAGATAAATGCATGTTAAAAATAGGCTTGAGTCAAATTGGTTTAATATATTCTTATTTCTAGCCATAAAGGTAGCCTCAGGGGGAAAAGCTCTGTATGACATAAACCATAAATTGCATATGAGAAGTTTTTTTTTGTTTTTTTCTTCTTGTTGAGTTGAACTCTGAGATCTATACGAAACCTGTGGGAATTTAAAAGCCAGGGAAATCTGAAAGGGGTTGTGAATTTATGTCTGCCACTTACCTTCTAGGACCTCAGTTTATTCATCTGTTAAATATGGTGCCAGGCATGGAATTGAGTGAGGTCTATTGTAAGCTTCAATTCTGGTTTTTAGTGGTGGAAAAGCAGACAGGAGCAGGAAGGTAGAACACATCAGGGAAGGTGAGATCAGCTATATCTGAAGACAGTTTTAACTCTATAGGTCACAGTATTTTGAGAGATCAGAATCACCTAAGGCACTTATAAAATGCACATTCCTGACACACATCCTCAGAATTATTAAATACCTATCTTCGGGTGAAGGTGGAGCTGAAATCTCCATTTTTCACAAATGCCATTTTTTCTCACACTGTAATTAAGACCCAGTAATGGGGCATAAAATCAATTTAGTGGATCTTAACAACCTTTTTAAAATTAAATAAGATAATGGAATGAGATGGAATGATTAAAATATACATAAATATATATCAAAGTACACTGCATGCAGTAAAGAAAAATATTGTATTATCATGCTTCCCTTTGTGTGTGTGTGTGTGTGTGTGTACCTGTACATACAGGATAGGAATGCAAAATTTATTTCTTACTATTGGTAGTGATTAAAAAAAAAAAACAACTTTGAAGCCCACTACCCCAGGAATATCTTACATTATAGATTTGGAGAATGACTGTATAGAACAATGCAAATGTATAAGATATTCCTATTTCATCCACTTTGAACATAGATAAAATCACTTTATTAAAGAGAGGCACTTGGAGTATTGTAGTATTTCAGATTGTAAAGGGTAAAAATTGCCCTTCCTTTGACTTTCCCGATGTACATGTGTTGTGTATATGTCAGTTTTTGTTGTTTCTGTTTAAACAATTACCACTTGCCTAATTTTCCATGCCTTTCTTATCTGCAGTACCTTAAAGCTATCTTAGGAGACACGGGTCCCTCCATAAGGCTGACCCCATCTGAGCTGCCCTTGGGAGGTAGGATCTCTCTCATCTGCCGCTGCTACTCTCAGTTTGGCCTGTCAGCCAATGGGAAGCAGTAGCATGTCTGTCAGGACAAGGCTGTCATCTGGTCATTTCCATGATGTCCTCTTTTGGATTTGTCTCTTCTCTTGCCTCCATCTTTCAAAATGTGTCTTTAACTTTCCCTGGAATCTTTCTAGAATAGAACCCACTTGATTATGACTCTACTACCCATCTTTCAACAGTTCTTGACCACATACATTTGTTTGTGTGTGAGGGTGGGAAAAGCAATGAATGATTACAATGCTTGGTATTTGTTCTCACCATAACTAAATTTCCTGATAATGGGTGGGCCTGACTGCCACTTTATTGACTGCTATAAGGAGCTTCTCAGGATTATTAACCATAATAATTAAGGGCTGATTACAATTGTAATATTAATAAAGCAAATAATGTGCTCAGGATTTTACATGGTTTATACCAGGGATTCTCAAAATTTGGTGTGCATCACAATCATGTTTGTTTTTTTCCTAAACAAACAGATTTTCTGAATGTGGGCCTAGAGAGATTTTGAGTACTGAACAATTTCTCCAGTACTGGATTGCATAACTTAAAACTATTAGTTATACTCTGTTGTAAGTGCTCACAGTTTTCCCCCATATTAAAGATTAGGAAACTGAGGCTTAGAGGAATTAAGTATTTTGCCTTAAATCATAGAGTTTGTGAGTAGTAAAGCTCATGTGAACAAAGTAAGGATCCAAGAGATGTTTCTGAATTCCTACTGAAATGAGAAAGCTTAGGTATCAACTTCAAGTCCAGTGCTTTTTCTAGTTGAAGGAAGAATAGATGAAATATTTATGACTTTAGGAGTTTAATCTCCCTCCTCAAATTTCTCTTAATCTTTAGGTATGATATTCTTCAAATTTATATCACTCATGAAAGATTTTCTTAAGACACCAAGTATTTTAATTAATGTTACTGTATTACCTGAGGGGAGCAACACATCATCTAGAAGGCAATGCATAAAAATTCTGGTTGTCATTACCATGGATATTCACAAATCAGTGCACACAGGTAACAGGACAGAGCAAGGGTAATTTGTCCTGGATTGTTGATGCAATATGTTAGTAGAATGACGTGAGATATTTGGGAGAAAAAGAAAGTGAAAAAAATATGGTGTAAAAAATGTTAAAAGGAGGAAGGGATACTAAAGACATGGTTTTAGAAGTGCTTGATAATGCTGCCATTGATGGCATTCTATCTGGGGATTTCCTAGTCTTAAAGGAAGAACTAGTAAATTATTGTGTGGAAATAAAGTCATAAATAGCAATACATATTTGTAATGATGAAAAATAGAGTTATCACTAGTCATATAAGACTGATTGCTAATTGAAGAACAAAATAGGTCTCACATGTCTTATAATAAGTATTAGGTAACTTCATGAAGATGAATTTTCTTGTATTCCAATGGCATGTTGATCATTCCCATACTAATTAATAAATAAAACTCTCTTATTCTTCTTATTTTTGAACAAAACCCCAAGTTTTTTTGGTTTTAATTACAAATTACTTTATCTAGAATGTATTATTGTCTTTAGAAAATAATACCCAAGTCATTTGTTTTCCCAAAGTAGATAAAGTGAATGATAAGAAACATTCGTTTTAAGTTTTTCTGCAATCATCTTCAAAATGTAGGCCTTCTGCTTCCAAAAGGATTTGGGATATTTTGTGATAAAACAAATTTATAATGAGACATTAAAACATAAATAATACCTCAAAAACCACATAGAGAGAAGAATAAGGAAATGTACCTACCCTACTTGGGCTTATAAATAGATGGTGATTGAGGACTGATATTCTTGGCAACCAAGGCAGGTTGAAATTTAGAATGACTTCCCATTTTATTTTAGAATTAGAGTGGATTTTCAACCCTGCTGACATAGAGGCTGAGCGCTATCCCAAAATAATTCAGGGACATAGTCCAAGTATGAATGTTCTTTAGGTGTCCCAGGTAATTCAAATGCACAAGCAGTGCTGAGAACAGCTGACCTGTATAAAACAAAGCAGGAAGGTTTATTGGACTTTAAGAAAATTACTTAAGCCCCACATGGTAGAAGGTAAACTATATGTCTTTTCTTCTATACTTGGCTTAAATGTAACAACAAACTACAGATAATCTCCAGTGGAGTTCAAAGCTGAGTGTCTAATTTTCAGCCTAAGGAGCCCTTATCGGAAGTGGTTAAAATAATCAACTTTATTCTCCTGAGTACTTGTTTTCTTGTGTAGTCCAGGTTCTACCATCCTTTGCTTTTAAGTAAGCTGACCTGTGCTAGAATATGGTTTCTTTAAGCCAGTGCTACTGTGAATGTATGCAGAAGTCTCAGTGTCGGTTTATCAATTTCTCAGAGTTCAATTAAGTCCAAGCTATTGCTTGGTGAGTAAGAACCAACCTATGGATCATTTAGCAACTGTGTGACTTCAGGCAAGTTACCTCCATGGGTATTGGTTTCTACATTTTTTTTTTTTTTTTTTTTTTGCGGTACGCGGGCCTCTCACTGTCGTGGCCTCTCCCGTTGCGGAGCACAGGCTCCGGACGCGCAGGCTCAATGGCCATGGCTCAGGGGCCCAGCCACTCCACGGCATGTGGGATCTTCCCGGACCGGGGCACGAACCCGTGTCCCCTCCATCGGCAGGCAGACTCTCAACCACTGCGCCACCAGGGAAGCCCCTGGTTTCTACATTTACCTCATAGTGCTACTGTGAAAATTAAATAAGCTTTGAATGGACACATGGTAAGCAATCAATGAGTGTTAGGGAATAGCACTACACATTTTAAGTACAGAACGTTATCAGCTATATCATTAAGGAGATTTTGCCTTCTTGCAATATGTTCTGGGAAATGTCTGCTACCAGTTATCGATACTGATTGTCACCTTGAAAGGTTTCTCTTCCCATTGATCAGCTGCAATATGTAAGTTTCTTGCTCAGCAGAGTATCTCTACTTTAGGGCTCTCTGTGGAACTAGGTGAAGATAATACATGCTATGTTTAGTTAATTCATAATCTGTCAATTAAGCAGTTGTTAAAAAACTGAAGTTAAATATTAAAAAAAACAGGCATGCCATGACTATTTTGTTTCCCCCAGAATACAAGAGTTAACTTAATTACATGGTTTGTTATTAAATTTATTTCTTGACACACATAATGTGTATAATGAGATCCAAGGGGCAGAAGCACTGGTGATTCAAAAACTTTAATAGACTATAATGAATTTCACAAACTATGGGAGTCAAACTGTTACAATTTTAGCACTTCTAAAGTGAAAATTAAGATATCAATGAAGGAAAAAAAAAGATATCAGTGAAGCAATGTGTACAAAATGTCAATGTATATAAAGCTGTGTGAAAAATAAAACGATCAGAGACTTGGAAAAGGTCATAAGGTTAAAAAAAGGAATAAAGTATTTTATTTTATATATGGCCCATGTATCTTCTAAATATGAAATGTAAACAGACTTAGAAAGCCAAATAGTAGTACTAATAATAAAATATGATGGTCTTATGATGTTATTGCTTTGTGGACTTGTTTATCCCTCATCCTTAAAAATGTGCATTTTCTATAAGCTTAAGAATTTGACCATTTTTCTCAAGGAGGTGGGAATTGAAATAAGTTGGTCTTGTGGCATTTAATATTGAAACAATATATGGCAAATATTGGATACTATTGGTTACATTTTCAAATTATGGCTAAAAATTAACCTCCAGTCAGTGTTTCTGAACACTTGCCCTTCTGTATAAGAATCACTTTTGAGTCCTCATGTTAGGGTCAAGTTGTGAGTATCGTCATTTCCCTAAAGAATCATGAGATGCCAACATGCTTACTTATTATTTATTTGGTGAATTTATTTTCCATTTTTCTTCTGAAAAGTTCAACTTTTAATACAAAGAATTCACCCTCCTAGAAAGTTTCTTCAATACACAAGTATAAAACAAAGAAGAAATAAGAAAGAAAGTAGCAGACAAGAGGCAATATCTACGAATATGGTAACTCCAGTTAGGCACCAATTAGGATTTATTAACTCTCCAGTATAGATGAGGCTATTCTTGAAAATCAAGACATTCATTATCTTTTTTTCTTTTTTTTAATGCTAGCATGGTGGGAAGAATTCATTTCTTCCAAGTTTATGGAATTTTTCTTGGTGACCGTTATCAGCTCCCTAAATCTTTGGCCTATGGACAAAATTTTGAGCTCAATTCACCATTATAATTTATAGAACACTTCATAATATAAAATCTGACTCACTTATAAGATCAAATTGGATTTTCATTGTATTTTAAATGGAGAGATTATCATTTATATTTACAGAAGTTGAATTCTGGCTCAGAAGAATTGTCAGTAGCCCAAGCTTGTTCAACTTCTAGTTAATATCAGGAAAACAAATTATGGTTTCCTGATTTGAAAGTCCGTGGGTTTCCCCAAATACAATATTAGTTATCTGATAAGAGAGGTCTGAAATGTAAATTTGAAGTGGTTTTCCCCACATGAATGAGTGGACAGAGACCTAGTCCACTTAACTTGGTTTTGTTTGGTATTGGTATTTTCACTGCATTAAAGGAATAACAAATGTGAAAATCAGGTTACAAAGATTATTTTAACATTTTTATAGTTACCAAACACTTTTAATATAAAATACATAACAATAGATTTGAGTGTTTTATAAAATAAGTACAGTTATTAGAATTAAATGCTGGTTCTCAATGCCCTACAAGTGGAGTGATCCAGGAATGGAACACCAGTTTAAATTTGAATGATGACTAACCTCTTTCATAAATGTGAAACCTAAGTCCAACTGCTTTACTTCCCTTTTCTTCCCATCTTATCTCAGGCTCCATGACCCACTATATAAGTTTCTTATTGCTGCTATAACAAATTACCAAGAATTAATGGCTTAAAACTATGCTTATTTTTTTACCTTCTAATTTTTGATGTCAGAAATCCAAAATGGGTCTTTCTGGGCTAAAATCAACATGAGGTAGTGTTTATGCTGGAGGCTCTAGAGGAAAATATGCTCCCCTCCTTACCTTTAATAGCTTCTAGAGGCCACCAGCATTCCTTGGAATGTGGCCCCTTTCTCTCCAGCACTCGAGAAGGTGAATACAGATCTCACATTGCATCACTCTGACCTCATTTTCCACCTTCCCTTTCTCCTTTTAATAAGCCTGTGATTACACCTGGCCCAGGCAGATAATCTAAAATAAATTCCCTATTTTAAGGTCAGTTGATTATCAAACTTAATTCTATCTGCAATCTTAAATTCCCCCTTGCGTGTAAAATCACCTAGTCATATGTTCCAGGGATTATGATGTGGACATCACCAAGGTCCACCTTTCTGCCTTCCAAAACCACTTTCACTGATTTTTCTGGAGTCGTTTGACTTGTATTAAGGAATGAAAATGAGCATATTGTGGGCATTGAATAGGCTATTCCTTAGGAACACTGGTAACTTTTCAACAAAGTACAGATAAAATAAAACAAGTAAACCGGCAGGGATGACAGAGGAAATGGGTTCACCGGGGTAGCAGAAATTTCACATAGGTAGCAGAAGATTCTGTCTTGAATCTAGTTGTGTTTCAGCTCAGTTTAATAATTAAATGCTTAAGTAACACTTCGGAACCTTGGTCCATTCGTCTGTCTTGACTCCTGTCAGACACTTAAATCCATCCATACCAGGAAAAGCTACTTAAGGACACAGACCTCCATTCCACAGAATATGAAAACCCAGTGTTTTAAAAATGCATGTAATTTCCCAAACAGATTTTACCAGGTGCAGTTTCGATGAAATGTCTGAGATAGAAAAGAAAAAAAGAGAAAAAATTCTGGAGCATCTGTTTGAGTGGATCCTAAAATGCAAGTTTTATTTTCATTCATTTCAGTATGGGAGAATTGATTCAGGTGTTTATGAGGCAGGCTCCTTGTCTGTGCTCCTAAACTTCTATGTATTTTAAGAGGTAACTTTTTAAAGGTTATTTTTTGTCCTTGTTGTTGTTTATTTGTTCATTTTTAGTGCTTTATAGTTGGAAACCTGGGCAGATCTTTTGGAGTTACACTGAGTTACACTTCAGTTCTTCAGCATTGCTCCTTGAACTGCTGCAGACTAACTCCAACTGCGTAGTTTAAGACACAGGTTTATCAACCTCATTCAGCTGCTTCTGGAACTGCATGGGTGTGTAGCGTAGTCATGCAAAGCAACTGAGAGGCTTGAGAACTGAGCTTTTGATGAATATCACAATAGCCAAAAGAAAAAAGGAGAAAGAAACCTTTGCTTATATTCTGTGAGTGCTTTTGTATGATTAATCTACACTTGTCCAACTGAGCTTAAGGCCTAAATTTGCAGCATGTAGATTTTTCAGCACAGTGGTAGGCACAAAGCAAGTGCTTAATAAGTCTTTGTTGGATTGAATATTATTGCAAAGATCATTTTTTTCTCATTCGTTGCCTGTCAGTATCTTTTCCTAACTAGGACTCCCTCTGCCTTCCTGTTTCTCTGTGCATGTAAACATAGAAACTTCCAAGGGACTGTGTAGGGTCTCAAATGAATTGGCAGGTGAAATCTAATCAATGGCTCAGCATGTTTTTACCACTCAGTTTCATACCAACCTTGCTAACCTCTGCTATTCGAAGCATACATTTAAGCGACGAATGAGATCTCACAGCCTCTAACCCACCGTAAGAACTCAACTGAACATTTTTTGGGGTTGAGTCAAAGAAGAAATCACAGAAGAGGTGGTTTCAGAGGGTAGGGAAGATTTAGATAAGCATATTCCATGGAGCTGACATTCCAGAGAATTTCTTTACTAGTTACAAACACCTCTCTCAAAGATGTTGTCATCTTTGTAGCTTTTCATCAAGGTAATTGACTGAAATGTTTGGTTGGTATACATATTTTTGTTCATGGTTCTCATTTCATGAGTGAATGCTCTTCAAGTTGCATTAATGTTTTCAAGACCATACAATGTACTAAAGAGTTTCTTAATGGGTGAGCAAAGACTACTTTAAAATCATGGATTTCAGCCATTTATTCACTTATTGAACAAACCTATCTTCTTATAGTTTCAAAGAATTAAAGAACTGGAAAGGATGTTAAATATCATTTGTTATAACTCCTTCCTTTTAAAGTTGAAGATGAAACTGAAAGATGGATCTTTCCACCAGATTTTACTCTTAGTATCAGAGCAAGTACTTGACTCCAAGTCTCCTGATTCTCCAGTTCAGAGTTATTTGCAAAAAAGGACAGTAAATATTAAAACAGGCTAACAAATGACAATTGAATCTAAACTATTTTCAAGGCACTGTTGAGGTATAATTGCTACACACTGTTTATGAGGACTTTACACACTGGTTGAAAAGTCCACAATAACTTGAAAAATGTTAATAAAATAGAAAAGTTGTATTTTTACATTTGATTTTTTACATTTCTATATGGTTGAAAACATTTTAAAACAGCATTTTATGAATTAGGAAAATTATATGAAATTCCAATTATTTCCATAAAAAATGTATTATTGGAACATGACCATTCTTATTCATTTATGTATCTTCAATGACTGTTTTTGCAGGACAATGTCAGAATGAGTAATTGTGGCAGAGACCTATGACCTACAAAGCCTAAAATATTTACTTTCTGGCCCTTCACAGAAAAAGTTTGCCAAATCCTCAACTAGGCTTAATGGAAACCAGCAAAAAGAGGAAAACTAGATCAAACAACGTGTCCACAAAATAAAGGACCCACAGTTTGTGTTTTAGAGCACAATATCTTTTTTAGAAGTTTTCAGAAAAAATGTTTGCCTATATTTACTAAGAGTTTTAGGCTTTCTCTCTTCTGTTTTCTGATATTTTTCATTAGAAAAAAAAATAGGAGACAAGCTTGTATTTTTAGGTTACAGTATTTCTTGCAGTAGTTTGAATATTAAATTCATTTTTTTTTTCATTTGCAAAATCAGAATATCAACATGACCCATGTGAAATGAATAGCTCCTATTCTGTCATTATTGTTCTTTTGCAATATTAAATTGTTTATGATCTAGTGGACTAAGAACTATAAAGTATAACCTGCATTCTTAGTTTCTGCAGGACAAATATACACAATAGTGTCAAATATGTAATTGCATGCAAGTCAAAAGAAATACAGTTATTTAACTTCTCCTTCCCCAAATGAGTGTTTTAATTAACCAATCCAAATGTCTCAGCATGTTTCTTTTTAATACCCTTTCATCTGCTATTGACTTGAAAGAAAGAAAGACAGTTTGAAGTACAGGACAACCTTAACATGTTAGAAAAGGAAGATGCCCCCCAAAAGTTAAAAGACCTCATTAAAGTTTATTTGTAGATTCTGCCAGACATATTCCAGCTAATGCACTATGGAATCCTAGATATGTTTGTTCACTAGCCACTGACACTGGTTGACAATGCTTGCAGATTAATCAAGTACCTGTTCATTTGCAAGGAAAGATCTCACTGTCTTAGATAGCTCCTCTTTAAAAGTAAAAAGCAAAAGCAGCACTCCTTATAATTCAGCAATCTTCTGCTCCATGACTGTTTCAGTGCTTTATGACTGACAAAGAGAGTCATTAGAAGTCTGTTTGATGGACATAACTAAGTGAATTGGAAAAAATAAAAAAACCTTTTCAGCCTATTCAGAAATAATTGATGTGACTGAGACAGCTGTATGTGAGTTCCAGATAAGGAGATGATTTATGGAGAAACTATTGAAGCTAAAAAGGAAGGTGCAAATTTAAAGTTTCCCATAAAGTTGTCTGTAAGACACAGAGCAGAGAGATTTAACCTGAAGTTCTTTCCAGAGGCATCATTAGAGTTCTATCCTCTTGCAGATGCAATCCTCATAAAAGTAGTTTCACTAGGGTGATGGACTCCAAGGGGAAACTTTCTACATTCTTAACCTGATGCTGTGTTTTCTCTTTTACTGTAAGCATTGTGTATAACAGGATATTCCTAAAGTTCAACTCTTTTCTTTTCCCTTTTCAAAAATTGAGCACTACTAACACACCATTGTAAAGCAATTATACCCCAATAAAGATGTTTAAAAAAAAAAAAAAATTGACCACTGCCCTATCAGAGAAAACAATCCATTATTATTGTACAGGTTGCAACTTAGAAGATTTTGATAATGCAGATGGAAGGCCAATATTTTTAAGTGTGTCTGATTATGGGTCTTAATATTTGCTTTTATGGTATGATGGTTACCTTTTAATCAATCTAACAATTAAGAATGGATAAAAATAAAATTTTCATTATTATCATATATTTGCAAATATGCATCTGGTCTTTATTGCTTTTCTTAGAGACTATAAATGAACTTTGTGACAAAGATTTTTTTTAAATAGGTAGCACTTGGAAATGTTAAACACATTTGACAATGATTGCATTCTGAAAACAGAATAACATATTACTGTTAATTTCAGAATGAATTTTCTTAAAGGTGTAGATTATAAATTGTATATGCTATTATATCAGTACTGTCAAAAAAGCAGGGCAGTTATATGGTTCTCTAAAATTAAAAAAAATTAAAAATGAATCTGCAATATAAAAAATGAAGCAGTATTAGATACTTTCTAGATATTAAAAAAAAAGACTTTTTAGTAAATTGTTCCAGTCCTCTAATGAATTTGAAATGTGTGGACTTAACTTTCTTTGAACTCTCTGAATAAGACCAGGATAAGATCTGGCTTCTACTCCATATTCGAAGTGGGGATTGTGATAACTTTGTATGTGACCTCTAAACCAGCTAGACTGCCTAGATTTAGGTTTACTGTTTGGTAGTCCACATTATCAATTGCTGAGATGAAATTTGATAGAAAAGAAGAATGAATCAAATGCTCATCACCTTTTCCCTTCATGAATGCCTCACCCCTTGCAATACTATCATTAGAACAAAAGCATTGTTTCTGTCATCCAGACATATTCTAAATCCCCTCCTCATCTATGCAGACTGTCTTTCTCTTGATCCCAAGTTTACCAATACACCATTTTAACTTATGTTCATGTTTTCCAAATTTTAAAAAATCCAAAATATTAATAAGTAAATGCATTTATTGAATATGTTACATTGTATAACCCCACAGCACCCAACTTAATCCTTATTTGCTATGCTTGCCTTTTCAAGGCTCTGAGGTTGATTTTATGTGGAAATGATCATGGCGATCACATGTCCCTCACCTTGGGCTCATCAGAATTCTCAATGAGGAGAGGAGGATAGGAAGACACAGCCATACTTATGGACTCCCACAGCATGAGGGAAAGAATAGAAGGGAGAAGACCTCTCCATTCACATCTGTATCCACTTCCCATGTGACCTCTAGATTTCTAGAACAGAAAGTGAATAAAATTATATAAAGAATGGATAAAGATTACATAAAGAATGGACTGATTCCCAGTCTATAGTAGTTTAAAGCAAAGTCAATTCTAATGCATTTTCATCAGCTGGGGCCTGGCATGAGGATGGAGATACATCCCACATCCCAGGGATTGGATATTATCCAGAGTTACCTTTGAATATATGTGTGTCTTCAAGTGAAAGTCTCTAGTGTGTCATAATGGAAACAAAAGATAATTGATGAATGTCATTCTTAAATAATTGAATATAAAAATATTCATGCTCAATAAAAATGATTAGATTCAAATAGTTTTTGAAAAATGTGGGTGTTACTGGATGTACCTATATGTTTTACAAATAACTTGCATGTAGAACAATAAAAACTTAGTGCATGAATTGGAAAATTAGGTCTGAAATTTCATATGAATTTTTAAAATTATATTTAGAAACTTTGTAAATTGCTGGGCCAGCTCTATATTTTCTTAAAAAAACAAAAAACAAAAAGCCTAAAACATAATGGGAGATAGCTCTAGTTATATAGCTGTGGCCTGAGGTATAATACCTTTTATAGTATATGTCTTTGAGCGAGCTTAAGGTTCTTCTGTATAAACCATCTCATTAATTCTCAGAGAATTTAAGTTAGTAAGGGGCAGGTATTATTTTCTGCATTTTACAGACCCTGAGCCTAAGGCACAAGAGCCAAGGGTCAGCTAAGTTGTCTGAGGTCAATGGGGAATCTATAATGTTGCTTGGAATAAATTTTTTTTCCTATTATTTCTAATATACAATATTTTTTCTCATTAAACACATACACACACACACGCATACACACACACAAATCATACATGCAGTTCCTCAATGAGTTTTATTGTTTACCTTGCCTTTGTGATTTTATTCTTAATTTCATTTTTCTATTAATTCTAGTTAGTTTACTTCCAGTCTCTGATTTCTTTCATTCCTCGACAACCTTATGTTATTAGGCATGTTTTTGCTTGCCCTTTTTGTTGCATCTTCAACTATTTACCCTAAAGCAAAACTTTTTCAATAACAATGAAAAAAGACAAAAAAAAATAAAGATTTTACACAAATCTTTTTTTTCTTTTAACTGCTACCTCACATCTCTCATACCATATTTTAAAAATTAGTAGTCTGTCCCCACTTTCTCCATTTCTCCATATATTTACAAGTGGGTCTTTTACTTCCTCTGGCTTAATCTCCTAGAATTGTTCCCCAGAGTTCAGAGATTTTTTAGCAAAAATGCCCTTCTAATGGATGAATCCAATGGACCTTTGGTAATCAGCATTCTTCTCAAAATCTCTGATGGCTTTGATCACATAAGATTTTATTCTCTTTCCTGAAATTAACCTTCCTTGGCTTCTGAGTTTCAAAAATGACCTGGTTTTCTTACTCACCCTATTTTTTATCCTTTGCTGCTGGTCCCAGATATGAAATCTATTATCAGCCTTCAAATATGTATTATCTATCAAAATTATTTTAGAGATCTTGACCCAGAAACCCCTCCTTTGCCTGCCCTAAATTCCTAAGCAGGTTTCATGGCATTTTGGGGGTACCTTTATTTTATTGGAAACTTAATCATATTATATTTTGTCTGTTTTTATATAAGATTTTGAGTTTCTTAAATGTGTAGAATTATTGTTGGAACATCCTTGAAACCCTGGGACATAACGGGACAAAACAAGTGTAGGTATAACAACTAGATCCAGTCAGCCACACAGCTTTGCTTTATAGTGGCCTTGCTGGCCATTCTTTTTGCTGTTCCCTCATTCTTTCTTAGCATAATCCTCTGCCCTCAACATTTTTTCTTCCTTCTCTTTTGCAGGGAATTGTCAGATCATGTCTTTAATCTCACCCCTTTAATTAGATCATTTATTTGCCTAATAAAATCTTTGATTTCCACTCCCTCTTGTTTATAATTCTCACACATGTCCCATGCACAATTTTTGGAACAATTTTCTTGGACACTTCTTCCTTGCATTACTTACTCAATTTTCAAACACATTGTCATAGTTTCAAAGATCTGGGAAGCTGACACTCGTCCTCAAGCTCTTCTGCTTTTTCCTGTTTTGTATAGACCAGCTTGCCTTTCCAAGACATGAAGTCATTTATCATCCTAGACAGAAAAATAGAAAGCTCAGACACCTCAGGTCACTAAATATCTTCATATTATACTTTTGCATCCCAAGATGAAATCATGGTTCTGTTGACTCTCCAGGGAAATTTTATGAACACTTAGGGGACCAGCTTGCTTCCTGAAGCAGTTTAGTCTTTTTGACCAAATAGTCTTTTGACTGTAGGGTTTCTCCTTCCTCTCTGTGCCTCTTCATCACCTGGAGAGATTTTAGAAATGATTGATATCCAGTTCCACCCTGAATGCTGATTCACTGGGTTTAAGCTGAGGCCAGATATTTGCATTGTGTTTTCTCAGAAGTACTCTGGATGATTCTGAGGCACATCTAGGTTTAGGAATCATCACTTAAACCACTCTGCTTCAGAGTATCAGTCATTAACAAAGTGACAGTTACATATACAATGCAAACTCATTCTCTCTGTCACACAGTCAACACATTGCTTACATTTCTGGTTTAGTCAATATATCTGGACTATGTAAATAATATGAATTTCTGTGTCATAACTTCTGCCATAAAACCTATCTTCTCAATAGACCCAACCCAATGATGAAGGATAGTGTGTAAATACTTGTCTGTCTCCCGAAATATCTGCCTATCTATTTACCTATCTATCTAAATCTACATGTGTGATTTATTACTAGAATTAAACTTAATTCTTGCATTAATGGGTTCTCTTTCAGAATTCAGAATTCTGTACCAATTTGGTTCACATTACCAACTTAAATAGTTTGTCACAAGATTTTATTTACTTAAATTTATCAAAATAAAGTTTAAGAGGTAGTAATGTAATGTTTATATTGTATGTAGAGCTCTAATGGGATATTTTTACGTGTAGATAAAAATGATAGATGGAGTATTTTATGACCCATTGTGTGATATTCTTTATTCTAGATTTTTATTATGAATCATTTTCCACTCATTTAGATATTATTTTAAATGAAAAAGCTTTTTATAAAAAGGAATTATTAATAGATCTAAGCATTTGCTAGTATATATATTGATCTTAGCATTTTAAAATTACAACATTTTCCTTCCATCGTTAAATGTAATGTGTAACCTACAATAATTCATGGGGATCAATATATTCACAGTTAAAATAGGGTACGGAATCAAGAAAATAAAATGCACAGATTCAGGGCTTCCCTGGTGGTGCAGTGGTTAAGAATCCTCCTGCCAATGCAGGGGACACGGGTTCGAGCCTTGGTCCAGGAAGATCCCACATGCCGCAGAGCAACTAAGCACTTGCGCCACAACTACTGAGCCTGCGCTCTAGACCCCGTGAGCCACAACTACTGAGCCCGCATGCTGCAACTACTGAAGCCTGCACGCCTAGAGCCCCTGCTCCACAACAAAGAGAAGCCACCGCAATGAGAAGCCCACACACTGCAACCAAGAGTAACCCCCACTCGCCACAAATAGAGAAAGCCTGCGTGCAGCAACGAAAACCCAATGCAGCCAAAAATAAATAAATAAAATAAGTTTAAAAAATGCACAGATTCACAGTAGTTATTACATAATACATAATAGAAAAATAATTATTTTATTTTTGACATTTTGCATTGCAAACATAGACTATCACCTGTCTCTGCTATTCTATA
The DNA here is from genome assembly GCF_963924675.1 of Phocoena phocoena. Classification (NCBI taxonomy): domain Eukaryota; kingdom Metazoa; phylum Chordata; class Mammalia; order Artiodactyla; family Phocoenidae; genus Phocoena; species Phocoena phocoena. Next base: position 82,648,317 of record NC_089223.1, on the reverse strand, counting down.
ATTACTTTTGGTAAAAGTAGCATTTAAGCACAGATTCTGAGGTTTCTACCTTTGTTCAAACATCATCCTCTTTTCTATTTTTATATCAAGATGGAACATTATCTCTCATAATTTCTTATTTCTCTTTGTCAATTTATTAGCATAATTTATGTATTTCTGTATTCATTTTGAACTTTCTCCTTGCATTAGTGGACTGATTCTAAAAGATTTGAGAATCATTAAAATAGAATTAAAAATAACATTTGACCCTCCTTTTTCTTTTTGTATGTTTTTCTTAACCCACTGCTATGTCTTGAAGTGATAATATGTTTTCATGACTCTTGGCATCCTTTCCTAAATTCAACATTGTCATTAACATTTTATTGTTCGGTAGTATTTGCTGAGTATCTTCTGTGTGCAGAACAGTATAGTTTTAGGAGACTGTCACTGGTCTTACTTCTGAGTGAGACCAAACATAAAACAATTCACAGAGAGTCTGCAGTCAGTCGGGAGTAATAAATAGAAAAAAAAGAAAATATGCACACATAAGATAAAGCATGGGAAATACAAACTGATTTCTATGTTTATTAAGAAATAAGGTAAAATATCACAATCATACTACTGTAAAGCAATATGAGAATTATTAGTGAAATAAGGAAAATGTTTCTAGAGATTTAGTTGCCAGTAAATTTTGGCCCATGGTGTGCATGCTGTTTGTACTAGAAATACTTCGTAATTGTTTTAAAAATCTGCAGTCCCAATTCAGTGAAACATTATAAAGAAGAGAATGTGCCTTAAATGTTTTCCCTTTGTAAGTTTGATTTTGAATTAAATTAAAACGATTTTATAAAGACTGTATACTCCAAGTATGTACATGGAAGGAGAGGTACTGGGTTAGAAATACGAGCAAGACAATATTCCTGACCAATCTTCTCTATGAGACAAAATAAAGGGAAGATTTGTGGAACCATGTGTTTGTCTTTAGTAAAACCAATTTATAAATTTGGGGGAAATGTCACAATCTTCTTAGCTTTCCCATTAATAACCTACCATATGTAGATAATCCTTAACATTTTAAAAATTCTACTGGTCCCAGTTGTGATTAGTGATTTCTACCAATAGTATTCAAGTTCTAAAAGTACAAAAAAGCTTCTTTACCTTTCTCACTACTCTGGCAACATTAGTTTTATACTTTATATTAGAAGGAACCAGTCTGAGTTATAGGTGCAAAAATCTGTACATTTATGCCACTTTTAAATCATACAAGAGCTTAATGAATACAACTATTGCCAAGAATAATCTCCAACAAATATTGCAGAACCTTTTTATATTTTTTTCCCAAAATATTATGTGTACATAGCCCTGACAATGTATGGCATTAATTTGTTCCCTTAATGAGCCTAAAATGTTTTATTTTGTAGTTATGATAACCTTTAAATTCCATATATATTAAGTATTCTATCCAGCCAACATTAGTAACAGTAAATTGTGATGTCCAATTGGGTAAAGATTTGCATCATACTTTAAATACAACTTAAAGACTGTACATGATGTTACTTTTTTGAGCAAATTGTGATTAGTCATAGTAAAAGCACATACAATTAAAAATTTTGGTTTATTTTGAATTCCCTGGCTCAGGAATTTTTTGTTTATTATTTCAATACTACCCTTACACTTTCAGGGTCAATAGGTAATATATTTAAGATGAATGAAGTAAGAAATATATTCCGATTTCCTAGCACTACATTTAAATTCCTGTTTATCAGCTGTACCTTTAGTAGTTTGTCAACTGCCAAAACACTCAGTTTTAAACCATTTGCCTTATGGACAAAGTATTTACAAAATGAAATCTTCTTACAATGGATTAGCTCTATATTTATTGCTCTCCAAAATCACTGACCCTGGTTTTTATAAGGAGTCTATTTGTGTAAAACATATCTGAAGTGAAGACTACAGAATAGAAAAATGGTGAATATGTGGAAGTAAAATATCAGATTTACATGTGTGTGTTAGTGACATTAATGTTTTCTTATTTCTGTTTCAGAAAGGGAATTTTCAGTTTTTCCATAATAAAATCTAAGCTCTAGGTATTGCCTCAGAAAATAGAGTTAACAAAATAGATTTCAACATGTTATATTAACCGTTTTGTATTGAATTAGTTGTCAGTCGACCTTAATGTATGTAATTTATGTATTTTTAAAATAAGATTATTTATAATCTTATACCTTAGTGACATTCAGAATCTTTTCTCTTACAGCCATTTCGTAGAGTGACGTTTTCTGTTGTGAGTCAGCCCCAGGACCCACATCAGGGGTCACTGCAGAGTTGCTATGACAGCGGGCTGGAGGAGTCAGAAACACCAAGCAGTAAGAGTTCATCAGGGCCAAGGCTGGGTGCCCTTCCACTCCCAGAGGACAACTATGAAAGGACCACGCCGGATGGCAGTGTTGGTGAGGCAGAGCATATGGAAAATGGTAGGGGCAAACACAACATCACACACATAATCACGCTAGTGAGCCGTAATAAGTAGACTTGCGAAGGTCAGTCTAAAACCAAAATAAAATAGCTGACACTAAACCTGGTTTATTTGAAATAATCAATATTTGCTAAAAGTACAGAAATGCCTAATAAAGGAACATAACTCTATAGATAAAATTCACCAAACTTGAACCATCATTTTAAAACAACCTGTCAGAAATGAACACATTTACAAATAAATCAGAGTAGTACCTGTTAGGGAAAAGACTAAACTAGTCCATAATACCTAAACAATAGCCGCTAAGAAAGGTCTTGTGTGATTGTTTTCTTCTATTCATTTTTGTCATGCAACTATTTCTTCAATTGCAATCATCCAGTCTTGGTAAAAGGAAATGACAGTAAACACACCTTGCTGGATTCTTTCTTCTCCTAGGTATTTAGAAAATATTTTCAAACCTCTCCTTTTCAAGTGATAACTGAAATGGAGTCAAAGAAGGAGAACAGTATTATCTTATTCTCCAAAATATATTGTAAATGCTATTAGGACTCCCCTCTTATTTAATTATAAGTTTTTCCTCATTTTTGTGCAAGGGAGAGGGAGGAAAGAAGGTTATAGCACTCTATATTCTTATCCTCTTGTGAGATGGTTCTCATATTATCACAAATGGCCTTACGTACACTTTCCTTTAAGTTACACTTTCCTATAAGTTAGATAGCAAGTAGTGCTTATGAAACTTTTCACATTTGTTTATGTTACCAAAGACAATTAGGTGGTTTATATTTTGGATTTCAGGTTATAAGTAGATGCCTGAAGAATAAATTTGTGTCAAATAATGGAATGGTAAAGTTCTTGCTAACTTTATTATTTCATATATAAAAATAGATTTGGTTATATGCAGGGAAAGGAAGGGGAATCACACACATTTTTATTTCTAGTGAAACCTTGAAGTGAATTTTGTCTTTCACCATTCCATCCCCCAAGTGAATTGAGACACTCTCAATTTTTGTTATATGCCAGTTTCCTTAGTGATTATATGCAAATAGAATATATTAGAGCAGGAGAAAGTCTGATTTTTTTTTCTGGACATTTACCTATGAATATTAGAACCCAACATTAGAGAATAATACATTGTAAGTGACCTTAAGTGAAATTATTGTTAAATTAAATCATGTTAAATAATTAGTTTTCCACACTGTTATCTGGTTGAGCAGATATGATATTAAACAGGGTCTGATGATTAACAACCTTCTTGATTAATTAGCCAGAGATTAAATACATTTTGCCTTATGGCTATAAAGTCATGCTTACCTGTGTGTATGGCGGTGTGTGCTTATGTGGATGGGAGTTTGATATGGTTTTTAAGAATTCACATTTTTTTTTAGTATTTTTTAAAATAAGCATAAAATTTTTGGTATGAATTGCAATGCAGATGAATGTATATTTAAGACAAATAGGTTTAAAATGCTTTGCACGAAAGTGAAAATTAAATTAAAAATACCGTAATAATGTTTTGTATACACCCCCCCCCACCCCCCAGGAAGGCAGGATTAATTTACTTTAAGGGCATTAGTATATCTGCATTACCTTTGATGATATCATGTAATTTTATTTGTGTTTTAAAAAGTACTTGTCTCACTATAAACAACATAAAGTACAATTAAATCTTTATTTTTTGGGTGTCAACTATCATTGGCATTATAATCATGTTTTAATGTTATTTCTGTTTTTTGAGTTTGAGGATTCAGTGCCATTAAAATAAGAAAGAAATAATTAATAATAAACATAATTATATAAGACAAACACATAGCAGTTACTTTTTAGGAAACATACATGTCATGGAAAACATAACTGGTGAGCTTGTTGAGAGGCTAGAAAGTTTACTGAGAAACATTTCCCAAGGAAGACTTTTAGTTATTTTTTATAACTATGTTTTCAGTCTTGTCAACAGCCAAGGAACACAATAATGTAACTGAGTTTTCCTGATTTTATGTGACTGACACTTGAAATTCAGTGTTTGTGTAACCATTTGTCATCTGCTAGCTGTGATTCACGTTAGCCCTGATCTATAGGTAATGACACAGGAGATGTGATTCACTTTGGGTGATCCAAATGTAGCAGTTGACATTTGAGTAAGTTTTTTTGGGTTCAGGTTTTCAGACTATTATCTAGCAGTAAAGTGCAATTGTATGCTTGAATTCTGGTAGTTTCATCTTCAATATTGATGGAGCATTCTGACATAAATAGAATTGGAGTTGAAACCTGTCTAATATTCATTTGTCACATTTAATTGGAATCCAGGTAATCTGCAGTGTTTTGCTTGGTTAGGTTTTAATCAGGATTTGTATTGGATTTTCCATGAAAATACCATTTTGGATGCTGCCCTATTTCCTAATTATTATTACCTCAAACATTTTTCTTGAATTTTAACCTATGTGGAACAATGCAGTTATAACTCAATTGTTTGGATTAACTTTCCTTGTAAAATTTAGAAGATAAATTCCAGTGCAATAATTTTATAATATTCCAATGTGATGATGCAAACTGGGTATAAATTGGGACAGCTAATGATAAAAATAAATTGTCACAGATGCTGTAGTAAGGAAATAACCAAAATACAAGAAAATTTAATTACATAGGCAGTGAAATGCACTTACGTTTTACAAAAGCTTTTATTTCTGCCTTCTATACTTTAGCATAATAAAATTTTATTAAGAGCTTATGGGTTAATTCTCTTTATAACAAGTTTTACCCTATATTTCAACCCACGTTAGTGCCAAATGATAAAAGAGGCTTTATTTTCTTATTAGCTTAGGTGAAAGAATACAGTGTAAGAATAATTTCTTGAAACTAGAATCTATTAATTAATGTGAGACCCACTCTTCTGATCATTTCAAATCTGGGGTACTTATATCCCATGGGTCTCTGGAAAGGAACAATGAAAATTATACATTAAAAATACTTTTTAAAAAGCCCTCATGAATTATGCATTTATTAATGAAAAAATCACTAACATTTTTTCCTTTAATTAATATCAATAGTATGTTTACTTCAAGTTGATCCTTTGATAAAATTGGGGAAATTGGTTATTTGTTATTTTATTAAAATACATTTAATGGGATTACATATTTTAAAATATGGTGTACATGGTGGGAAGTTAAGTAATGATAAAATACTTTATCATTAATGATATTTTAATGATAAAATAAATTAATAATTTAAATGAAAACCAAATATTAGGCTTAAAAGCATCACCACATTAAGGGTAACCATTGACTATGCAAGAGCTTGCCCTTGTCTTAACTATGCAGCAGGCTTCAGAGTCTGTCTTGGAATGGTGTTTATAAGTTTCTTTAGGTCTATTGTAAGTTTTTATTTTGACCCCTGCCTTCATGCCATGGTCTACTTATTCTTCCAGAAGTCCCCCTGAAGCATATTTGCAGAGCTAGTTTGTTTTACTGTGTATCACTTGATCATATAATATGTTTAACAACTCAAATATGGAAAACACCCCACTTGACCTCTAATCCCAATTTTCGTTTAGGATTGGGTAGGTCACTTACTCCTTTTGGGTCTGTTTCTATCATCTATAAGGCAATTAACTAAATTAACTCGAAAACCATATGCAGATCCAATAAGCTGCGATTCTTTTCTCACATTCAGTTTTTCTTACAAAGTTTATTCTCCTGAATAGAAAGAGAACTTTGGGTCTCTTAGTGAGATGGTGAGTGAATTTGATAATATGCAGTAATATGGGCAAAGCAGAAGTAATTCTAGGGCCTTCTACACAACTTATATAACACACCTGCATTCTAATAGTAGATAATGAATATATTACATAAATCAAAGAAATGAATCGGGTCAAAGGGTGTGATTTCTGACCAGGTAGGTGGAAAAGTTGGTCCAACAGCAGGTCAGTATGGGAGACAGTTTTGGAGCCTCCCCAAATTACACTGTGCAAGAGAGGCATTTTTAGGTCTGATCTGGCTTTCGGTACAGTGCCCTCAAAACCATTAATTATGACTAAGTTATCTCACAATTGAATAAGCACATTTACTTTCTTACCTCACAGCATAAAATTTGGTCAGGTAAGAGTGAACAAAAGGTACAAAACAATATGTATTTTTCCTCTAGGTAAACTTACAAATAGTATAACATAGAAATAAATTAAAATAAGAAAATAACAGTTGATTCATAAGGCAGGTTTAAAAAAGTTAAATGGTCAGAAATTTGGCCATTTTAACTGCCTAATTAATTTTATGCTTTTGATTTTCTCAGACATTTAAAATATAATTTTGATTTTTATATGCTAATATTTTTCAATTTCACACTTACAAACTTTCTTACTTCTTCAAACCTATGTAAACTAGGCTTAACTGTTTTATTCATTCCCCTCACTACACATGCTTTAGTGTTTACAGCACATTGTTCTTGAGGGTTGAAACATGGTTCATTCCGCTGGGAAGTCTTTTTGTATCTGCCATGGACTTTCACATTGCTTTCAGAAGTAAATAACAGTATATTTGAAATATCATTTGGAAATGAAACATCATTTTTATATGACCAAGGGTAATTAGAAAAGACACTAAACTCATATCCTTGTGTGGGATAAAGGACCCTCTACTTTCTGCTTTTCTTTTACATACCCAATTTTCAGTAGTCATCTGTAAGGTACTATCATCTGGTTCTCGTTGGTTTCTGCTGTTTTCATTTAGATTGAATTAACAACACTGTCTCTTCCAGCTTTCCAAAGATGCTCATATACTTGTTAATGGCATACTCATAATACCCCAAAACAAATGCCCTGCAAATTTTTGTCTGTAGGAAGAGACATATACCTTAGAAAGATTCATTTTCATGGTTCTGCATTTCACTGTGTCTAGTTACCAGTGTCTGACTGCATTTTTTTACTTTTCTAGCCATCTGTAAAATGGCTCTGTACCTCCCAAGTATCCCCAAGTCCACACACACCCCCAAAATTCTGGAGGGCCTTATTTACTCCTACCTCTTCATAGTGTTTATGGATAGTGATAATAGAGATTACCTCTAAGCAGAGTCTCAACTAATCAAGATGTGTGCTACAGCAGTTTTCTAGCTTTCCAGTAAAATGAGCAGCACAATCTAAAAGAATCTAAAGAAGACATTGTCCTGTAGAAGAAGAGGTAATATGGTAGACAGAATGTACTGGCTTAAGAAACAGGCTTGAAATCTAAGGACATCGGGTTAAATCCTGTTTTCTCCTCTTACTAACAGTGTAATTTTCTGACTTCTCTTAGCCCCACTTAATAATAAATCATAGGATTGTGGAAGACACTAAGTGAGATAATAGCACGTAATAATTTATAAATAAATAGTAAAAGAGTAGCAATAAGTTTACTATATTGATGATAAAATTATTTACTACTATTATTTAAGTAGTAATAATAAAATAATTGTGATTATTGTTAACTTTAGGTAGATTTGACATGACATGATGGCATAATCATGAAAACATCATAAAATGTTTAGTTTCACAAAGATAGCATTCTAAAATGACTGGTAAGAATGATATTCTCACCTTGAATACTTCCCAGTCAATTTCTCATTTTTGTGGGATACCAGGGGTGACACCCAGTGACATTTAAACATATCAAGGAGCTAAAAAGAGGGGAAAGAAAGATTCTATCCTGAGGTATCAAATCAACCCAACTCTTCCTGCACTCTGTCATTTAAGGTGAGAAGTCATTACCTCCCTGTATTCTCTTCTCTCTTTTTTAATGTTTTTACATTTTTTTTTTTTTTTTTTTTTTTGCGGCACGCGGGCCTCTCACTGTTGTGGCCTCTCCCATTGTGGAGCACAGGCTCTGGACGCGCAGGCTCAGCGGCCATGGCTCACGGGCCTAGCCGCACCGCGGCATGTGGGATCTTCCGGAACCGGGGTACGAACCCGTATCCCCTGCATGGGCAGGCGGACTCTCAACCACTGCGCCACCCGGGAAGCCCTGTTTTTACATTTTATACCCAGTTTTCCAGTTGAATGCATTATTCTTCAGGTGTATATTTCCCTTTGAACTGCCGCAAAATATTCACACTGACAGAGAAAACGAGCTGAAAAAAGTGTCCTATTAGTATGCTACCGAACTCTCAGCCCTTTCTTTTTAATCTCAATATTAATAATTAACACTGATAAAATGTGTGGCCATATTATCCTTTTTATTCTAATTTAGTCCTTTAAAACTAGATCACTCTGCTGAACCCTTATGACATTTGAGGAGGGAATGAGCTCTCATCAAATCTCAAAGTGACTTTGGAGGTCAGTTAGGGGGTTTGTTGCCTCCAGACTCTCAAAGCATTTGCTTATCTGAATTTCAGCACACTTATTAGGTAATGAATTCTATGTTAAGTCCCCTATTTAGTCAAGGTATTATCCCCATACTTGCATTCTTCTTTGCTTATATATTGTATATACTTTTGTTTTTCTTCTGATTTTGTTCTAGAGTTATATATAAAAAACTTGATGTTCCTGAAATATGATAACACTCAAGCATCTTCTGTGTGATTTAAGGAACTCTGGGACTAACTTAAAGTGTAGTTAGCACTCAACCTCAGAGGTTAGCCCACTTATTGAGAAACTGATTCATCTCAGTATTCCTCTTTTAGGTTAAAACACTCACTGTTGTTACTTTTCCTATTGCAGGTTTTGTTTTTTTTTTTTTTTTGTAAGAAAAACATTCTCTTAAGTAAAGCAAAACAGAGTAATATCCTCCCTGTCCCTTGTTTAATGGGGTAATTATATAGTGACAAAACTATGGTTATTCATTTTGATTCAACAAACATGTGTGGAAAATAAAACTTGGCCAAGGATTTCTGAGGAAGTAGAAGTGAACGAGAAAGAGTCTCTGCCTTCATGGTGGAAGTCCTTAGGTTAGGAAGATACAACCTTGATTTCAGTAACTTCACTATAATATGAAAAGGAGAAAGCTCACCAGAGAAGTTCAGAGTGGTATGAAGCACAGAGAATGGAGAGGAAGATTATTCAGATGAAACAATTATAAATGCACTTACTGAAATCTTTCAATTTTATACATAATAGCTTGGGCTGGAAGAAGGCCTTGAAATGTTATCTGAATCATAGCCTCTTTTAACCTACCCATCTTCTACATGATTTAAAAATAAGTACTATATTGGCCTGGAAGCTTAATGTCAAGCTAAATGAAGTTAAATTATTTGTTTGTTTTACTTTTCTAATCAAGTTATTTCTTTTGTTTTTCTTGGTGCTAAACATAATTAGTTCCAAAACTCCATAATTTATCATTGATAAAATTGTCAGCATATGGTAAATCCAGGTCTCATCTACAGAACAGATTATTTTTATGTCTCTTTTCCCTCCCTGCTCATAAATATGGACAATTACTAAAAATACGTGTGCTTTAAATAAGCCTTTTCAAACTTAATAAGAGCCTGTAAATAATTTTTTTTAAGTTCTTGTGATTTCTTTTCAGAAGACAAATTGTATTACTCAAATCAGATGATTAGATTGGAGTAGATTGGATTAGATTAGGTTTATTTTTTGAAAAACCAATTCATTCCTTTTGTTGTGGTTGCAAATTGTTTTTGTAATTGTTATTTCAAGATTCGAATTAAATATTTGGATATTTGTCTTTATGTCACATTCCCTTTCTATCTGAAATATAGACAACAGGTTGCCTTATTTTTAAATCTTGTTTCTGATAAATTTTACTTAATTTATGCAGGGGTATATTTTTTTGACATCAATCTCATTATCTTATATGCCTTCTCATTACTGTACAGAAAGTGTAAGTTTATTACAAAATGAAAAAAAATTTGAAACACATGCAAATTTAAATGCCTCCTTTAAAACAGATTTTCAGCTGCTAAAATGTGATAATCACAAAGGAAACTAAGTTTTGATACTGTATATTTAAAAGAAATCTGCAATGAGTGCTATAAAATATTTTGGTAATAAAAAGAACAGCATCCTATTATTTAAAAATAATCTACTCATTCATTTCTATTGCAAAATGTATCTTCTATGATTTTATTTCTGCTCTGAAATGCTTAACATTTCCAACGATGAGGTCATTGGGGGACCCACATATGATCTGAGAGTGGTGTGCTACTCTGAGGTTGCATTCCTGTGAACCATAGTTCCCTATACTGAATTGTGCACATTGTTTCTTTTCAGTATAAGGTTTCATTTCACCAACCCAGCATCTGTAGCAAAAGGTCATCACAGCCATAGATGAAATTTTATACAATGAACAGGGAATCTGGAGTATTATGAGAATTCATGAAGTTCAATAACCATTTGTTGAGCATTTACTCTATGCAAATTCCCACGAAGGATCCAAAGGTGAACGAGACATTCTCTCTGCCTTCTAAGTGTTAGATATTGTGATGGAGAGTGACATGTACAGAATTAGATGTTTAAAAGTAAAGGCATGAGAGGCTCTAGGTTTAGAGACTAAAGGTTACCAGAACCAGAATAGGATATGAGTTGGGCATGTGAAAAACCGTAGCCAAACTTTGAAGGATGGGTGACTAGGATTTGATAAGCAGAAAAATGGATAATATTATAGAGAATAGTGAGTGATACCAAGAATACCAATGGTGGGAAGACAGAGGTGCTATTTGCCAACTTGGGAAAAATGGAAGGAATAGCATCTTTCCAGGAGAACGAACCTGATTAAGACATGTCAGATTTAGGGTACCTTTGAAAAATTCAGGTGATATCTAGCAGGCTATTAAAATGTACATTAGAAACTTGGGAGTAGAAATAAATAGTAGAAATACAGCATTAGGAGCCATTGGCACCATGATGATTATGAAACTTGGAGAACAGATGTGACCATCAATTAAACATATGACACTAGAGAAGAGAGAGATTGTACCCAACACAGAATCTGAAAAAAAATACTGAAATATAAGAGAATAATGAAATAAGCTTCAGAGAAGGATATTTTAAAATAAAAAAGCAAAACCAAACAAAGCGTGGCAGGCTAAGGAGAAATTTAGAATTAGGGTTATACCTAGATGTTCAAAAAAAATGTTGAATTTAGCTGTATGGATTCTGTTGTCAATAGAGATTCAACAGAAGTGAGACAATTGAGAAAGACAATTGAGAAAGCAGAAGACCAGGAGATATAATGTAAGAACACACTTGAAAATTTTTCCCAAGGTCAGCAAGTCCACTATAATGTCATTGTCAGAGGCAGGGGCATGGTTACACCCCTTGACATCAATCTTAATAAATTTCTAACCAACTTATACTTTATGTTATGTTCAGGATTTTTTGTTGCTCTTTCTACAAAATTTTCTGAAAGTACAACAGAGTCTGAAATTTCTGTATAATAGCTTTTGCTATCTTTCCTTGAGATATAATAACTACTCTTTTAAGTGAGTTTTGGCCTCTCATGTAACTTCTATGTTTTATTTTATAGTAGGTCATCATTCGTCCATCTCACTGGCTTGGAATTAAAATAGTATGTGACTAATTGCATTTTTGGTGAGATCCAATAATTGATATCAAACAATTTTAGTTATCATCAAACACTTTAATTTTGTGATTATAAGATTCCTGACACTGTAATAGTGCTATCAATTGTTAGTAATATTATGCAATTAGATATGCTTCAAAACAGAAAACAATGAAATAGAATTTGCAGGATAAATAAATTCAAATTGTAAAGGACTATCCAGTTCCAGTCACAGAAATGCAAGGTCAAAGATGCTTACCACAGCTCGTGCACCATGCAAGGGAAGCAATGCCTCCAAATGTGTTATGTGAGGAGACTTACTAATGATGATTTACCAGGCAGATGTCACTTTTGATGTTGTTTTTATCTAAGAAAGGACAACTATCAATGTCACATAAATGTATTCTCCTTTCTCTGTATTCATTGTTGCTTAGTAGGAATTATAAGTAGGTATTACATTGATAAAACTAGTCTTCCAGCCCAAGATAATCTAAATAATTGCTACATAATCATTTCCAAACAAAACTTCAACTCCTATTTAATCATGCATATGTTTATTTGGTTCATCAAAAACCTCTAGAAATGTGCATCCTTTCCAGTTACTGAGTGGCCTCTATGCGGTACCTGATAATTTTTTTCTAGATCCAAATATCAGTTTCATCAGTGTGCAGAACTGTACAGAGCCAAAACAAATTTTAAACATTATTATAAGACCTTGGTGTTAAACTGGAATATTAGTTTACTACATTTTGAACAGGAGAATATCCTATTCCAGAAATAGGAAAGTCCCTGCTTCTTCTCCAAGGCAATATTCTTTATCTCTAAGAAGACCCAAGGAAAATCAGTGTACCTCTTAAAAGATTGCCTGGCGAGGATGAAATCAGAAGAGGAACTCTTCATCCAGACCCAGTGAGGCGGATAAGGTCTGCTGTAACACGTCTACCGTTGGCTGAGATCCTCTCCTGAAAACAGATTGCTTTGGCGCCCTAGATTCAGGGACTCTTTTAGTACTAGGCAGCAGCTGCAATTCTGTGTCTCTAACCCATGTTTGTTGTTTTTGTTGTTGTTGTCTGTTTGTTTTCTCTTCTCTTTAAGGTTATCTCTTAAGGAAAAAAATTTTTTTTAAATATGTAAATGATTTTCTCAATATCAGCTTTAGGCATGATTAAATGGCCAGACTTTGTTTCCCTCCTTGCTTCTGGTCCATTCTGTAAGATGTCTCTGCATTATCTAAACATTCAATTAATTATCCATCAATTTCATTGTTTATAGGGTTACTCTTAAGTAATGCCTGACTCTCAAAATACTGTGTCAATCAGAAACATCTAGACTGATATGTAATTTTCAAAATCATTATTTATATAGTCATAATTTCTCAGATAATTTTCACCTAAAATAAACTCATTTTTCAATTATACAAGTATTTGAGAAAATTGAATTTAGGGCCCAATCCTTATTCTTTCCCTTCACTTTGGTTGAGGCAATGTTAATCATACATCATCTTTAAACAGGTGATTGGAAAGCAACATGTGCACACAGAACCATATTTTATCTGAGTTTTTTTTTTTTCCCCTTAAGCTTACTGCCCTTTATTTAGTGTGATCAATTGTATTCAGCCTTCACTAGTTCTTTGAGAATTCAATTTTAAGAGTCACTTTTAGTTTCCTGGACAACATTGGTTCATCTCTTTTTCCCAGAATTAATGAAGATCTAAAATCTAATTCTTGCCTATTTCAGCCCCAGACTGTTTTTATCCTCTTTTGTGAAATCAAACCCACATGCTTTTCCTTTGCAGCTTATGTCTGAGTATTATCTATGTCCCCAGAATGAAGTAGCTATTAAATTAGTTCTATCAATTGTCCATGGGTTTAGAGGTACCCATGTGTGTTTTTCTTAAGTAACCACATTTTATTTCAGGGCACAAAGTACAAGACTTCTGACTTGATTACTTAGCCTCTGGTCTTTATGTTTTAGTTTTTGAAAATAGCAGGGAAAATGCATTACTCTTCTTTACCCTAATGAAAAGTTCTGAGCTCCTCTGACAGTCATTTCATTTCTGAAGGAGGATTAAAGGAACGTCCCTCAGATTGACTCTGAGATTTTTTTTTCTTTATTTTATCCTTCTAATAATCTTGCTCCTTTGCCTCTCCAAACCTCACCATCCCATGCACATTTTCTCCCTTCTAATACCTTATCTAGGTCATTTTGAGGATCAAGTAATTCATTTTCTCTACCAAAAGTCATTTTGTTTGAGTCGTTTCAGACTATCAAGTTTCTATACTCTTTTGGCGATACTTTTTGGAATAGTCTGTTCTATAATTTTTCAGTTTTAAAAAGTCCTTCTTAAACCTAACTTAATTCTGCTGTGTTGTGGTATATAATACAA